>NC_088866.1:55663364-55920864 GCF_032884065.1 Artemia franciscana | reverse complement strand
AGAGCCAAATTTGACTAATGTCATCCCTGTAGCTTAAATCATCAGCATAATCTAAGTCCAGGAGAGTTTTTCCTCCAATCTGATTCCATTGTCTCCAATTGCCTTTCCTATGCTTCTTAGGGCAAAGTCCAGCAAAATGATCCATATAAAGAGAGATAGAACACACCCCTGCTTAACTTCTGATTTATTACAAAACCAGCTGCTAACCTTATTTCCTACCTTAACCGCAGCAGTACTATTCGTACATAGCACAAATCACTTTAATGTATTTGTCTGGTATATCATATGAGGAAGAGACCTTTGCTAAAGCTCTTCTATCAACAGTATCGAATGCTTGCTCATAATCTATAAAACGGACGAAGAAAGGTGTTTGACAATGATGGCACTTCTCATTTATTAACCTAAGAGTGAGAACTTGTTCGACACATCCTGTACCTTTTCTAAAGACGCACAGTTCTTCTCTTAAAACTTTGCCTACAGCATCTCTCAGTCTGAAACGTATTATATTACTAAGTAATTTGCTACCTACAAAGACCAGACTAATACCTCGATAACTACGATACTCACTGTTAGAATCTTTCTTATACAGTGGCTTAATTAAATTTTTCCTAAAATCATTAGGTACTTGCCCTCTTTCAAAAATCATATTCATAATCTCCAGTAGCTGATTCCCAACCTCAGAGCCACCATATTTAAGAAACTCATTTATCACACTATCAGCTCAATCCGCAACAACCGCTCTCTGAAAAAGTACATTTTCAAATTTATTCCAGTGAAGACAATTTCATAGATCTGGCTTCTACATTTATTGATTTGCATGTGATTGTAAAAAAATTAACATTGAAAAACCAAGTGCAGCCGAGGGGTTATACTATGAAAATTGTGTGCTACACACTTTGTCTAGATGTATAAGTGTCTACATAAATGGAACATTGGTGAGCACAAACAACAGTCTTTCAAACTATGCAAGTTATATACAATCCATGTTGATGACTCCAATGTCCTATAAGCTGTTGAGAGATTCGCCTATTGGTTATGAACATAAAAAAAAACACTAACACTATCAATATATTAAGAGATGCCACAACTAGATATTTAAACTTGGTTGGGAAAATAAGTCACGAAATGGTTGCCTCCCAATGTTAAGATTGATGTAAAGCTACAACTTGCACCGTCCACTCTTTTGCAGAGAGTACTTGGGGCTGCACCTGATGCAACGGTCTCTCTCACCTCGGCAATACTTTATGTACAAAAACAACAGGTTATGAGTTTTGTTGCTTTGGCATTTGAGAAATTAAGATCTAGTGGAAATAATATCCAACTACTCGTTCCGCATACAATCACAAATCAACGACATATTGCTGTGGGTACACGTAATTACACTAATTGGTCATTTATCAGTGGCGAAATTCGTTTAAAATTCCCTTTGGCTTATGTAAAAAGTGCTAGTGCCATAGGATTATGAAAAATTCCACATATAAATTTGAAATGTTTGGACTTTCATCTCTTGTAAAGTAAATGGAATTTCACTCTACAATTTATCCTTCGATAAATCGTACCGGACCCTATATGAACTGACCATGCAATCTCTGAAAAGAGATTCACAACTAGCTGAAAATAGTATAACCGAAGAACTGTTTGCAAAAACGCATGGTATTCCATGAGCACATTCCATCATGGCACATCATGGGCACATTCCATTTAGAGTGCACCTTTGCCGAACCATTGGAGGAGAATATAGCATTAATCTCGCTAAATCAACTTGAGACCTATTGAGAAATGACCCCTGATAACAGTGTTCTATTAGAATTAGAACCAATAGCACAAATCAAACAATCTATTTATTCAATTTGGATCCCTACATGTCCAAATACAAGTCCTAATGCATATCCTCGGATTTATTCGAGTATATTCAAATTGTTAACAATACCCTTATCATTGTCAATAGTAGCCAATCAACTGTAAAGACGCAACATTGGCTATGCATCTTTTAAACGGAGGAAAATATTAAATTTTTTGATCTTCTGGGCCTACCGTATTCTTTTTACACATCTCTAATCAAAAAACTTTCTTGAACAAAGTAAAAAAACTACTATTTAAAATTGGAACCGAGTACAAGATTTATGAATCAAAAGCTGTGGTTTTCATGCAGTTTTATATTTAATCTTTCAATGTCTTTGATGTGCTTCGAGTGAATTTCTTAGCATTTATGTAGACAATCCTCGATTGAACGATTTTATAGTTGCAAATACTCTTTCCTACCTGTATAATGTAAATTTCAGTGCCCTGAGAGCGAGACGTTTTGAAAATATTTGAGAACTTATTTATTAATAAAACGTGTATGTACAATAAAAAAGTATGTGTCCTTTACATTTCTTCTTCTACGTGTAGGTAACCATTGGTAAAGATGAGTGGCGGTAGCTCGTCAGAATTCAGCTTGTATTAATCTTGACATACAAAGTCATGGTCACACTTGCTACAATATAATGTAACTTCATTTTTATTATATCTCTTCGTAAAGCCAATAACACTATTTTGATTCCCATAATAAAATTCATGGGTTTCAATTTGCTTTTTTGAAGCAAGGTCACATACGAAATTCTCATATAAGGAATAACTTTCTGTAACAGCAAAATAAAAAATCAGTAGCTTTACAATCATAATAGCCAGTATCTTCATAGCAATGACGTAAAAACTAGACTCTTGTTATTCCAGCAGTTGATGCTTAGACCAGATTCTTCCTCCCAAAGCTAATTAAAACCCCGACGATACCAGTCTCTTAAAAATAAACTGAAATCACGTTTAGGGTTTATGCAATCATGTCAGGGTAAGTATTTTCCCATTGATCATATTTATCATAGTGAGAATTGCAACAAAGAAAACCAAGAGTCACACATATCTTAAAGACGGGAATTAAAATCCTCAACTTGTACTCCATATCCTCTATGAATTTACATGGATTTCATAATCAACACTTTTAGTTAGAATTATTCAATAGTACGATGCTCAGATGAAGACAAGCTGCCCAGTCCGAGCAAAAATAACGGACATGTTTGCATGTATGTATATTTCCAAAAAAAGCCATCGGGCCATAGGAAAAAAACAGAAAAAAACAGAACATAAATATAACAAAACAAATAAGAAAAAAAATAAAAGAAAAAGAAAAAACATGCTTATATATGAATCTTTACAAAATTATTTATAAAGAGGTGTATCTTTCACGATGTATCAGCCCTTTTTCAATGTACTTAGCCAGATTCCTTAATGTAATTTTAACTCGTCATTCTACAATCCCTTCCACCCACCTTCTATCTGTCAACACAAAAGAAGATAACTGCTTCCTTTGCAAGCTCTACAACTTCTCGTTGCAACTTCAGAGCCTATCTTGGACCCATATTTTAAAAGTTAATGGTCTTGAACTCGGTTTCTGAGTTTGAGGCAGCTTGTGTGGTTAATACTCTTAAAGGATCATCGTCTTCAGGGCCAGACACAATTCCTACAAGGGTTATCCGTGCCATTTTGTCACCATTGTCTAAGCTTGCCAATCTTTCTTTAGAATTTTTGCATTTCGAGCGAATCACTCTACAGAGCATGCTTGCGTAGATCTCTAGAATTTCATTCCGTTGGCAAAAGATTCTGGTCATATCTTGGCATATTTATTTTTGGATGTTCGTAAAGCTTTTGATTCCTTGACTCATCGAATTTTTCCTTTGGAAACTATCGCATAATGGTATAAGATAAAGCGGCTTTTCTTGGTTTGAATCGTACCTTTCTGGTAGGCTTACTTCAATTGATCCGCTTTTTCGGAACCCTTCTGAAGTATATTATGGCTTCCCTCAGGAATCTATTCTTGGCCCCGTTATATTTCTGATTTATTCTAATGATCTGATTTCGGCAGTCAAAAACACCAGTCCTCTAGCATGCCGCAAGCTGTGTCATCCTGATGTTCGTTTGTGTTCCAATACTACTTCTAATGAAGATTTTCTCGTTGCTTTTGCTGATGACACCACTCTTGGGACTCTTGAAAGTTATTTAATGGCTTGGCGCAAATAACTTGTCCTTGATTGTCTGTAAGTCAAATTTTCTTATTTTTACTCAAACAGGTATAGCTTTCCCTCAGCTTACATGCCTTTAGGTGTCACAAGGCTCCTTGTGCAGCCCAGAGAATCTGGTGGTCTGGTTTTTAGGTATTCCGCTTGATGACAACCTATCATTTAGAAACCATATAGCCATGATTAGGGCTAAAGTCTCAAAGAGTTTAGGTATCATTCGAAAACTTAGACAAACATTTCCTAGATCTATTCTGAAGCTTTTTTTTCTGCCTTGTCCAGTCATATGTTTCTTATGCACCCATCGCATGGATGTCTACTTTTCTGCCCTACACTGCGGTCACTTTCTGTCATGCATAATAAAACACGGCGTCTGGCATTGAACACTGACCGTTACTCACCAACACCGCTCTCAATTCTAAAGTTTATTCACATTATTTCGTGTGCTTCTTTTGTGTTTCGTCAGCTTCACGCCAATCTTCGAAAATCTCTTCAACAACTCCTGTGTTTATTTCTGATTCACCTCCAAATAACCTTCGTTCTTAATATAATATCTGCATTCCTCCTACCCCTACTATTTCATCAGATTTCAATCCCCTCATTACTTGTCAACAGGTCTGGAACTCACTACCTTCTTCAGTACAGAGGCGCCACTCTTTTGGGATTTTTTAAAGTATTCTTAAGGACCACTTTCCCCTGAGTGTTTGTTTCATGATATATGGTTGTCTTCTTTGCGCTTTAACTCTGAGGCCTGAGGTATATTCTCCTTTTAATCTTATATGTTATTTGGCAATTGTTCTCTTTTTTTGTTCCTTAAATTGTATTTTTTTTTTGTATCCTTGTTATGGAGTTCTGACCCTAACAATTCCCAAAAAGTGAAAAATATTGTCATCTTCTTCCCCACACATCGGACAAGGGACTGGATTGACACTATAACCCATAAATTTTCTCTCTCTTTGCACAATATAAATCGACCCTCCCCTTAAGTTCAAAATCCATTTTATTTCTTCCCCTTTAAACCCCAACTTAAAATAATTTTCCCCCCCCCTCACGTGTCCTTCATCTTACTAAACAGACCTAGAGAACCCAAGCTCTCCTTCCGAGCCTGCCACTGCTGTATTCTTTCCCCATGTAACCTTTCATTTACCTTGTAAACCACTGTATCCGAATTCGATCCCTTACCTTCATTCCAAAATGTGAATATCCGACTTCTTCTAATATTTGCTTAATTTCCTGTGGCCACCCTACCTCTATCTTATCCTCCGACAAACTAAAATACGGTTCTTTCGGTATCCTATTTTATTTCTCGAAGTCTTATGCAAAAATTTACTATTCTTAGGAACCTATCTTTTCTTAACCTACTTAGTCCCAAATCCTACTCCAGTATAACACTGTGAGTAGATTTATGGACCTGAAAAACTCTTTTAAAATAATTCCTTGGCATTTTTTCCAACTCTTCACTTTCTCTAAAACCCCACAGCACACATCCGTAATGCACAACTGGAAGGAGTTTAGTCCTTCCAGTATTTATGCATTGCTACACCCCTAATTTTTCCAACCTCACTTCTTAAAATTAAACTCATACACGTATATCCTTTTTGTACTCTATGCTTCACCTCTTGTGCATATTTACCATTCCAGAAAAAATTAACCCTTAAAAACAAGAATCATTTTTTAATCTCCATAAAATCACCTTTATATCTAAACTGATCATTTTTCCTTAATTTTCCACCTTTCCTAAGAACTGTAGTTACCGTTTTCTTGTTATTTAATTCTAATCGTTTCATATCTAAATATTCCCTGTTTTAAATCTATTCACGACAAAATTCTCCCGAATACTTTACCTAGTATTCCAATAACTAGGCCTACTGAACTATATATTCCTTAAATTAATCTAGCAAAACTTAGAGGCAGTCCTATCTCCAAAAGTCGCTTAACTAGTATAGCTCTTATCACATCATCAAAAGCCTCTCTTACGTCTAGGAAAGCTACGTAAATCCTAACCCCTCTTTTCATGATGTAAAACATTTTTTTATTGTTAACTGTCTCACTGCCAAAAAGAAAATAACTCGTCTTCAAAAAAAGGAATGTCTTTTAGGAGGAAGAGTAATCAAGTGATATCACACGTCAAATCAATTAAACCTGTTTAGACAAAATTAAAAATAAATATAAACTCATTTGCTGTCGCTTTGCAAAGTGGCCACCATAGACAATTTTCTAGCTGTTGCTCAAAAGTAAATCCAAAATATTATTTTGATTTTGTCAATAAACTAAGTAATGCCTCTGGGCCACGACGTATAAGTTTCATGCAAAAGTTCAAAGACGAATAATCCATTCTCAATGCATTGTTAAGCATTCTTTGAGAATATTTTTTTCTTTGAAGAGATAACTCTTGGAAATCGTCATCTAGAATTTTTCCAAAATCATTAGATTCCATATGACTTTTTGTTTCTCAAATCCAGTTATTTTTAATCCTAACACTCTCACTACCGATTATAGAATAACATATGAAGATTCTTTCTTGCTAATAAAACATCCAACAAACTTGCTCCTTTTCTACAGGTTGATTCAGATCGCTGTCTTAAATATACTTCACTAATGCATTTAATCCGTCTTGTAATCTTTTTATATGCATTATATTCACTTTTACTGCATAGCATAACTGTTCTTCCGACTTGAATTTGCTTAATGTTATTACATATCGTGCAAACATCTCGTCCCATGCTAGGGTTAGCTGGCAACCCCTTGTAATTTCTTTTGCTACGTTAGGCACTCTAGGTTTCATTTCATCATTGCTAGCGCCTTCAATATCCAATAGAACAAAAGCATCCATTAGCAAAGAATATCTCAAGAATGATATCCTCGATGTTAACACGCTGAAAAAATTTTCAATACTCAAGTGAGTGAACCCTAAGATCTAACACGCCATGTGTCGTTGACCTTAAAAACCGGTTTAGCTGGATTATAAAGGTCATCTTGCATCATCTTCCCATATAAAAATTGGACCATGGTCTTTTTTTACAACCGGAACTTCCCCGCTTGACTAGTGGACTCTAATAAGTCCTATTACGTAACAAACAAAAAGTAACAGTCTCTATCATGTAACATAAGCCTGCATGCATTTACATAAGTAGACAATAACCTATTACGTAACAAACACCAACATCTTGAAGTAAACAAACCCTATTACGCCACAACCAAATAAAGCATTTGCATAAATAAATAAACAATATTACGTAACAACCAAATAAAACCCGAAGTAAACAAACCCTAATACGCAATTACCAAAGAAATTCTGAAAAAACAAACCCTATTACGTAACATACAGGTGTACCGTCAACGTCCCGCTCTTTAAGCTAACGTTTTTTACTGTTTTAAGAAGTAGAGTTAAGAGATAGAGTCAAACTTTAGCGTAAAGAGCGAGGCGTTGAGGGGGAAAAGCCCCTTTCATATACGGAGTAATCCTAGTACAAAGACAGCCCATTGTAGCCAATTTCTTAACGACACACCAAAGAACATTTTTTCATATGAAAATCTTGCCGTTAACGCTGATTCAGGAATGGTTGCTATTATTTAAATTAACGAAAAAAAGAATACTGCATTGAACTTTACAGTCCCTAGCGAAGGTACTAATATTCCTTTGGGTACACATTTAGAGCTGGAGTGACTCTGGCTAAGCTTACATTGTCACGCCTTTGACCCTCGTCCCAAACAAGATTAAATTAACAGTAAAAGTTTATTTCGGAAAAGTTTTCTAAGGACTTTTTAAAAGAGCCGAAAACCGAAAGCACTGATAAGTCGTCCTTTTTCTGTTTTATTTTTCCAGTACCGATAGGGGACTAGACTATAATAAAGAGGTGTTTAATGTTATTGGGGGTCTATTAATCATGTTTAAACGCTTTTTATACGTTTCATATACAATCATGGAATGACTTATGGCACCAAAATCCAATTTTAGTGTCATTTCTGGAAAGTAAAGGCTTGAAACCAGGGATGGACTGCCGCTACTATCCCCAAGGTTGAAAATCCTCATACAGGCTTTTAAATTCCCCTTCTTGAATACTCCCCTACCCAGTCAGCTTTGCAAGTGGAAAGCAAAAACAAAAGAAATCTGAAAAAAACTAGCAATTTATTGCACTAGCCGGTGATTGGAACCTAGCAGGGGCACTGGAATGAATAGCCTTTTAATATTCTTAGAATTACTGTTTATTTCCCCCGCCCCAAAAAGGTGTTCATTAAGTGGTGACTGGCTTAATATTACATAACATACTTCACTCGAAATTTTTAAATTAAAAGGCGATTGATTCGCTATTCAAATCTGCTTACAACCATCGTAATCGCTACTGTCACAAGTGTCTTTCAGAATTTCTTCCCAATACCCTTCAATTTTTCTTCAAATTCTATCTGACTTTTTGTGTATTCCTAGACAGGAGGCTACATCCTGTTAAAATTAAAAATCCAAACAGAGTAAAATCTATTTCTAGTCTTAAAGCTGATGCCAAAATTTAAAAAAAATTCCTCATCCTCATTCGCTCGTTAAGAAAAAATTATTTTAATATTTGACCAAAATCAGATATATTAAATTATATCTCTGCCAGTATTTAAAATCACCCACTGAAATTATTTACAAGTTTCCATAAAGTTATTCTTATTCGAATACAAAAAAGAAATATTTTATAAATCACCTATGTATACCTTTATATATATAATCTATCCGTCTATCCATAGCAACAGTATTAGTAGCAGTGGTAGATGGAGTAGTAGTAGTAGAAGTAGTAATAGTAGTAGTCGTAGTAGCAGCAATAGTAGCAGTAATAGAATTTAGGGTACATTTCTGTTTTAGCGCTGACCACTGAAATTGTTCATCCATTGACGTACTGTAAACCGGTTTCTGTGTTTAGTTTCTGTCTAAACACAGATTTCTGTCTAAAGTATTATTTTTGTACTCATAATTAGGTATATTTCATTTGGATAACCTAACTTCACTTCTTGAGTGGTCGGTGCTATGACAGAAAGTACTGAATTAAGTTTGAAAACTCTTGTTTATAGTAATTTATACTCGTTTTGATTTTATTCTCTCTAAAGTTACCTTTCGGCTAAGTTCGTTTTTATTAACGTTTCTCGCATGTGTTATAACTATTTTGACGAAATTCTCGTACTGTTTACTATCCATGCATATAAGTGAAGCTTTGAACCACCAGTACAATAAGAATTAATTGCAGATAGAAAATAATTATTCTTCTACTTAACATAAACTTAAAAAATATTAATACAGTCACCCTTGTACTGGTGTAGGGGAAACGACGAGGCTTTCCAATCTAGAGCACTCAGTTTCAAACCCTTACAGCGCAAGGGAATTCCATTTAATTTCCAATATATTGTAATTTTTTTCATTTTCAATATATACATATGAAATTTTTATATTTGATTTGAAAGTTTTATAGTGTCTCGTAGCATTGAATATCTAATAATATTGAAAGTTTCAAGTTTCAATAATATTATGATTAATATTCCAAAGGATGATATTTTGCCCTTTACTTAAAAGGGACCTTGCTGATACAGAGAAAAAACAGTTGTGGTTGGTCACACTTTTTCAATTAAATATTCCCTCATTGTATATTGGCTCTAATTTATACAAGTTGCCCATGGCTTACAATATTTACAGAAGGTCTTTTTTTGAAACACAAATTATGGAGAACAGATCCCGCCTCCTTTTAAGCTATGTAGCATACTTATTGCCTCTCTTTTCCTTATAATTATTCTGCCTTTTCTTATTTTCCTGCTTATTGTGCCTTCTTTCCATACAAGACAATTAGACAAGATTACGCATATAAACGTGAATTACTTCAAATCTAAGATAAATAAGAAAATTTAACGGTGTTCTATTTAAGCGTTGTTAGTAATGCTCACCTTATCCACGTCAATGCTTAAATAATAAAGGATCTTTGTTACCCTCATGCGCTATTAAGACAAGCCACTACGACAATTAAGACGGTGTTTTAGCTGTTAGAACATTATTTTTCGCCTTTTTCAGTGACATTGAGTCGTTTAAGCGCTAAATGTGAACACAAAAAAAAATGTAAATAAAGCTATGATTATGCTAACATTGCCTGGGAACGAATAATTTTAATTCCTGTATCTTCCATGGAATTTAATGTTGTAATTCCACGGATCAGTGACGTAAGTATGGCTGTTATTTCAACTAATCAAATATTAACTAAAACAGTTTCATTGAGTCAGTAGGCAAGCATGCTGGAATCTATTCCGTAGACGGGTTGCTTAGCGAAACCTCCAAAATTTTTGCGAATTAATGAGGAACGTGGGGAATCTCGAAGGGGCATCAAAAATAGCACATTTGGTAGTATAATTAAGAAAAAACATCCCATCCCTGATTTTGAATTTTTTTTTTTAGTATCAAAAAATAAAACGAAAAAAACCTTAATCTGCTTATATTTTTGTGAATTGGTGCCCTTGAAAATTTTTTAACAGGGGACCCTACCAATATACCTAACAAGCTGGGGGCAAACAACCGTTGAAGCCTCGCCCCGCCCGCTACATTGATCTGTCATTCTAATGAAAAAATAAGCCCTTAAAGCAAAACAGGAGGGAAAGGCCAGAGGCTGCTAAAATGTGTAATTATTAATAAAAATGTGTATATCAAGCGTTAATTTAGCTCTTTTTCGGGAAGTTTGTTGTAACTTTACTCTCTAGCTTGTTCCACCGTCCCTCTTTGCGCACCGCCCTCGGTGCTTTCCTATCTTGCCGCCCTAGATCCGGTCCTGTTACATGCCTACTTGCTATGCTTTAATTTTAGATCTGGATACTCTGGTGCTTATTGTTTTGAGCTCTATCAGATTTAACACAATAAAACACAAAAAGATTTGGATTATTAAAAAAACTTGAACTTTTCATGCGGGGCCCTAAGCGCTATTTTTGACGAAAGGCCTTCGACCCACACCAAAAATGTTGGTACTATTGTTAGTAAGACAAGAAATAAAACGTGTGGAGGTTTCCCAGTAACTGATGGCTATTTACAAATTATTAAGTAATATTAGAAACGGCTATTTTGTAAAAACTATAATTATTTTGTATAGTTATTTAAAAGATTTTGATGTTGCTCTTAGGGAAGGTTGTTAATCAAAACTAAGGATTACAAATCCATAATGAAGATGTTACGTAATCCCAATATAAACGAAAATTTTTATGTTATGCAACATGAGATGAATTGTACAAGAGGTGAATCCTACTGAAAACTGGCTTATGCTTTTTCAAATTTTGTTAACATGCAGTCCCTTGTTGACTAAGGTTTTTTTCAGACATTTAAGATACCAGTTTTACATTATTTTTTATATCAAATTTTTATCTCAAATCGGTTTTGACATCATAACCTGTGCTTCCACTATCCCCGAATTTTTTGAAATTTACCCTATTTTTTCCAGTAGGGAGTTTCAAAATCTCAACGAAAAAATAACGCTAGGGAAATTAATAACTCGTATTGCGTGTCCCATTTTTATTTTGGATAAGTTAAGGGAAACCCCTTGAAAATCCCGGAATAGCAGAAGCATTTACCATAATTTGATTGTGTTCTACTATTTCCAAATTTCTCCAAAAGCAAACTTTGTTCTCCAGGAATATCTATGAAAAATAATGACAGCGAAAGTTAACTATTCATACTATGCCCTATTTTTTTGGAGAAATCAGGGAAACCCGGAATAATTTGTGAATAGTTGAAGTATTGCTCATAATTTCGATTTTTTTTCTATTTTGGTACGCAAGAAAAAAAAAGTATATAAAGCTTAAAAATTCGAAAATAAGTGAAACTAGCCGATCGGGCATACTCAGTTAAAGAAGGTGGTTTTCAGTTTTACAGAAAACAAAGTCACCACTTATTTTCCCAAAAATCTTAGAAAAACTTTTTAACTTATCCTTTTTTATGCTGGAGATACTGTATCACCTTAAAATCTCTTGCTAACTGTCCAGGCAAAATTGATTCTCACTTCAGTTGGGTCTTTTCTTTCTGAGTCACTGCTGTTCAGGATTTAGAGTCAGGTCAGTAGTTCAGTAATTTCGGAACATAGAGGCATCTGAAGTTGGCACAGTGGTTTCTAGTTTTGGTACCCAAGTGATGCCATTAAATTAATTTTCTAGTCTAACAATATTTTCTTTTAATTTGGTTCCAGGTAGTGGCCTAAATTTACGAAAATGCGGGGGGGGATAATTTTTTTTTTTTTTTTAAATGAAGATACAAAAAGGTATTTTCTGAAATTTTGAAAGGAGCACTGAAGATTTTTGTGAAAAATAAGAATGTAAAAAATGTAGTTTTTAGAAGATAAGGAGGAGGTGGACAGAATTATAAACCCTCTCTCCTCCCAATTAGTCTGACTAATCCGAATGGTGAAGTATCCTGGAAATTGACCCTGCAATTTTCTTTGATAGAACAACCATGGTTGATGTGTAGTAGACATAGATATTTTATTCTTATGACTTTTCACCTTTGGGTCCTGAGGAAGGGTGGGGGGTTGTTTGGAGGCGTTCTATCAGTAAATATTAGCTTCCAGGTTCCTTCCATGTGCATCATCGACTGTGTTTTCCCAGCTAAACTCTTTAGTTGTATCTGACAAAATTTGACCTATCGAATAGGACTAAATTTTTCAACTCACCTTCAGCTATTGCCCACCTGATCATAAGAACCCTATTGATAGACGTAAAACTGCGGTCCAAACCAGAAGAATAATTTTTTACATCTAATGACTTGCCAAACCTTCAGTATTGAGGAATTGCTTAAATCAGATCCTATTCCCCTATTTCTCTCAGTATTTGAATAAAAACCGATTTAGGAAGCATTTGATGTTCAGCATAGTCTTTTTATGGATTTTTTTTTTATTTTATCATATTGTTGATGTGATTACATTTGTGACAGATCTGCAGTAATGTATGCTATTTTGGTTGACACAGATTCATTAATGACAAAGTTTTACCACTCACTTTACAAACTACCGCGAATATAATTTTAATCATGTTAACCCTTTCCAAGGAATTCAAGAGTCTCTGCATAATTGTAATAACTGTAACGTCAATCTTTACCAAACAAACTTATTTAAGATTTAATTTCATTATTATTTAATTTAAGATTAAGGCATACTGTTTATCGCATTCAGAAATTAGCTCGCCAATAGGTAAAACAGCTGAAATCTATATATATAAAAATAAGTTGTCTGTGGATCTGTGGATCGTGGATCAGGTGACGTCACCTGAAAAAACTGGATCAGGTGAGGTCAAAACTGAAAAAACTAAAAAAAGGCAAAAACTACAAAAAAAACTAAAAACTAATAAAAAAAATAAAAAAGCTAAAAAACTAAAAAAACTAAAAAAAGGCAAAAACTACAAAAAAAACTAAAAACTAATAAAAAAGCTAAAAAACTAAAAAAACTAAAAAAAGGCAAAAACTACAAAAAAAACTAATAAAAAAAATAAAAAAGCTAAAAAACTAAAAAAAGGTAAAAAACTAAAAAAACTAAAAACTAAAAAAAACTAAAAAAAAGGAAAAAACTGAAAAATAAGCTAAAATAAAGGTAAAAACCAATAAAAAACTAAAAAAAAAACTGAAAAAACTAAAAAAAGGCAAAAACTACAAAAAAAACTAAAAACTAATAAAAAAAGTAAAAAAGCTAAAAAACTAAAAAAACTAAAAAAACTAAAAAAAGGTAAAAAACTAAAAAAAATAAAAAATTAAAAAAAACTAAAAAAAAGGAAAAAACTGAAAAATAAGCTAAAATAAAGGTAAAAACCAATAAAAAACTAAAAAAAAAAAAGGAAAAAACTAAAAAAAATTTTCATCTAAAAAACTAAAAAAAACTAAAAAAGGTAAAAACTAAAAGAACTAAAAAAGAAAAAAATAAATGACGACACTCAAAGAGAAAGCGACCAGGACAAAAGGAATGTTCGATTAGCAATCAACAAAGCACCGGGACACAGGGAGTATAAATGACGACCAGGACATAAGTAAAAAAAAAAAACTAACAAAACTAAAAAGAAGGTAAAAACTACAAAAAAACTAAAAAGAAAAAAAAACTAAAAACTAATAAAAAAACTAAAAAATCTAAAAATCTAAATAAACTAAAAAAGAAAAAAAAAAGGAAAAAAATAAAGGAGAAAAACAAAACTAAAAAACCAATGTATATACAGACCGGGACACCGGGATACAAATGACGACCGGGACACAGGGAATATAAATGACGACCGGGACACAGGGACACAACTACAACGGGGACACCGGGGGATATAAATGACGACCGGGACACCGGGACAGGGAATGGTCGATTAGCAATCACCATCAACAAAGCTCAAGGGCAATCATTAGAATCATGAGGTATAGATCTGAATACAGATTGTTTTCCCATGGACCATTATATGTTGCATGTTCAAGAGTCGGTAAACCTGACAATCTATTTATATGCAAAGACAATGGGACAGCAAAGAATGTTGTATATTCGCAAGTTTTACGTAGTTAAAACCATATATATATATATATATATATATATATATATATATATATATATATATATATATATATATATATATATATATATATATATATATATATATATATATATATATATATATATATATATATATATATATATATATATATATATATATATATATATATATATATATATATATATATATATCTATATTCACAGGTGGGACATAGGGACACAACTACAATGGCGCGTAACTATTATGGCGCGTAACGACTTACGCGCGCGGGGGGGGCTTGGGGGGGGGCGCGAAGCGCCCCCACCAACTAGGTGTTGGGGTGGCGCGAAGCGCCACCCCAACAGCTAGTATATATAAATAAGTTGTCTGTCTGTGGATCTGTCAGGTGACGTCATGTTTCTGTGTCGACTGACGTCATGTTTTCGACTGACGAAATTACAGACCGGGACATCGGGACACAAATGACGACCGGGACACAGGGAATATAAATGACAACGACTGTCGTCATGTTTGTCAACTGATGAAATTACATACCGGGACACCGGGACACAAATGACGACCGGGACACAGGGAATATAAATGACGACCGGGAACCTCAAAGAGAAATTACAGACTGGGGCACCCGGACACAAATCACGACCAGGACACAGGGAATATAAATGACGACCGGGACATAGGGACACAACTACAACGGGGACGCCGGGGGCACAGGCAGGATATATAAATGACGACCGGGACACAGGGATTGTTCGAATAGAAATTACAGACCGGGACACCGGGACACAAATGACGACCGGGACACCGGGAATATAAATGACGACCGGGACACTCAAAGAGAAATTACAAACTGGGACACCGGGACACAAATGACGACCGGGATACAGGGAATATAAATGACGACTGAGACACAGAGACACATCATTAGAATAATGAGGTATAGATCTGAATACGGATTGTTTTTCCCATGGACAATTATATGTTGTATGTTCAAGAGTTAGTAAACCTGACAATCTATTTATATGCACAGACAATGGGACAGCGAAGAATGTTGTATGTTCGCACGTTTTACGTAGTTAAAAACATATATATATATATATATATATATATATATATATATATATATATATATATATATATATATATATATATATATATATATATATATATATATATATATTCACAGGTGGGACACAAGGAGACAACTACAATGGCGCGTAACTAATATGGCGCGTAACGACTTACGCGCGCGGGGGGGCTTGGGGGGGCGAATCGCCCCACCAACTAGGTGTTGGGGTGGCGCGAGGCGCCATCCCAACAGCTAGTATTGTATATTTCGTAATATTTACGGTTCAATTTCACCTTAGAATGTTTAGATAAGAATGTGGAGTTCAATGACTCTCTCTTCTCGAAACATTTGTGTTTTCTGTCCTTTTCTCAGTCACTTGGGCTTGATGGGGGGGAGGATGTACGGTGCCAGAACCCCTTAGCATGTCTTATTCCAGATAGTTCGCCGGATTTCTGATGTCTGATATTCGATTCCTTGGGATACTTCTGGATGAAAATCTATCTTTCAAACGGCATACTGAGTCAATGAGATTAAAGGTTTCTCGAGGCCTTGGAATTATTCGAAAGCTGAAGCGAGTCTTTCCTTTCTCTATCCTTCGTCTTTTATATTTCTCTCTTATTTACCCTTATTTATGCTACTGCTCGTCAGTGTGGATGTCAACATTTCCATCTGTACTTACACCTTTACATAATCTCCAACTGAAAGCAGCAAAAGTTCTTCAGCCTATCACCCATATTTCTGTTGAACTTCTTAAGATTAAAGATATTCATACATTACACCTCTCTTTCATTGCGTTTCAGTATTTCCGTGGAGACCTTCCATCAAGTTTTTCCGGGCTTTTTGAAATTGTTCGAAATGTCAGTCCTTATGAAACTAGAAACAAGGATGATGTGCTAGTGCCATCCACCCCTGCAGTGCGCTCGGACTTTGGTCTGATAGTTGCTGTCGGACGTGCCTGGAATTCCATTCCTGTTGGGATTCGACGGTCCTGTACCATAGGATCCTTCAAGAAACGATTGAAAAATTTTTTAATAAAAAAAAAAAAAATTAAATTATAATATTGATCAGTTATTTATATTGTTTAGTTATCAAGATTTAATTTATTTATTTAATTATTTAGATTGAATTTATTTATTTAGATTTGGGTGGTGTGAGTGTTGGATCCTCGATGTATATATATTTTTTTTTTTTTATTTTTTTTTTTGTAAGTAGGTGGTGCGGAGACCGGTTGTACTCGGGTGAGGATTGGTGAGTAGACTCTAAATATATTTTAAGTGTGAATGTAATTAATAGTTATTTATGTTTTGTTTTGTTGTTTTTTTTTCCCAAATAACGGGCCATTGAGCCCTTTGGGATATTTTTTGTTTATAAATGGATGGATATTGGTAATAAAAGGAACTTGAACTTTTGATAATTTTATACCGCCCGGAACATCATATAATTTTGACCTAGAAGTGCTAATTCGGGCCAATCAGATTTTCGTTGGTTTACAAGCTCCACAATTGCCTGATTGGGTGAAAAGTTCCAAGAAAAAATCTGAATGGTTTAGAATTGCGCTAGGTAAATTTTGGTATTAATAAAATCTCATTGTGAATGGGCCTTAAATGCATCTTTGCCGAACTCCTCTCTGCTCGCTTGGACCTTCAGCCTTAGTAGATGGACATATCTTTGCTCTGCCCAATGTGGTTATAGTAACGTCTTACTGAAACATACGAAAAGCATTTTAATGCGAATGCTATTTTTACGATGTCACATTTCCATTGCATGTCACAAAAAAATGAATTTATATGTATATTGCACTCTCTTAGATACAGGACGGTTTGCAGAAAATTTCAAGTTTCTAGCTTAAGTAAGCCGAAAACTTTGAGGAAAATCTTCTCCGATTTAAGCTTCCGGCCAACCGTCTAGGGCTAAACGAAAAGCAGGTCGCCCGTGGTCGGGGTGGAGGGATGTCGTAAGCAAAGATTTAAAGGGAATGGGAACTTCCTGGGAGGATGTAAAGAGGCTGAATTTGAATATAGTGGGATGGAGGAGGAGAATGCGTTTATGTTTTGGCCTCAGGCGGGTCGGTGCTGTGGTGAGCTGTTAGTAGTAGCAATAGATGTAAGCTTCCAGGTCCGTGGTTTCTTTTTTTTTTCAAGAAGTATTTGTCACGCTCCAATAAAAAAAAAGAAATGCACCTATTTTATGAGCTAGGAAAACACGCGCTGTCTTTCATGCATCATGTTTGCCCCTTTAGGGGCAACCTAGTACAGAACGAACACTAAACCAATAGTAAGTAAACATTTAAAACCGCGTCTCCAAAAATTATCAATAAAGGAAGCTGTTCTCTCCTAAAACAAGTAATGAAACAAAACCGAATTGGAAAAAATCTTGACACAAAGCCGGATTAGAAAAACTTGACCCAAAATGGATTGTAAAAATTTCTGCAAATTTATCATCATGTTATTGCATCACTAGACTATAGCATGAAAAAGTGACGGTAATTCAAGTCTGCAATATGTTTTTATGTATATATATGTAGATTGTTAGGAAAATGTCATAAATTTCCCAATTATTTTGTAAATATTGTAATTTATCTTCAACTATATTATACCTCTTATCCTTGTAAATCTAAATAAAACAAGCGCAAAGCTTTTTCACATTCAGTTTCAATTCACCAGAAAGTCGCAAGGTCTTTTTGTGAATGTGTGACCAGCCTGGGAAATGCTCCTCAAACAGTAAGTTTTAATACAGCAATATGATATTTAAATTGGCCATATTTTTTACTCTTTTTTAATTAATACAAAGTTTAAGAAATATAACTGAGGGGTCATCTGCTTTCCGAAATCGTATAGTGTTTCCACATATGGTGGAAACACTACATGGGGGTGCTAAGCTTACCTTGCATTGCACGATGAGAGGTGGTGTGTGGGAAAACCCAGCGCTCTGAGATGAACACCTGGTGATGGAAAGGCGGACACCCCTTAGTCTATTACAAGCCAGAGCCGGGTTTAGGTTTTTCTTGGGGGGGATGTATATTTTGTCACCCCGTTTCACATTGTCTGCACTGTAAATATTACAATCTGAATGTATTTCCTGGGGAGATAATGGTATTTATTTGTTACATATATGTTATCTGTTAAAAGTGCTGGTTTTATCAACCAACTGTTTATTTCCGGTTCTTAGAAAGAAAATTAAATAAAAAAAACAAGTTTTTTTAACGGAAAGTAAGGAGTGACATTAAAACTTAAAACGAACAGAAATTACTTAGTATGTGAAAGAGGCTGCTTCCTCATCAACGCCCCGCTCTTTACATTAAAGTTTGACTCTTTCTCTTAATTCTACTTTTTAAAACAGTAAAAAACTTTAGCGTAAAGAGCGGGGCGTTGAAGAGGAAGCAGCCTCTTTCGCATACTAAGTAATTTCTGTTCGTTTTAAGTTTTAATGTCACTCCTTACTTTCCGTTAAAAAAAACTTGTTTTTTTTTTATTTAATTCATTATAGGACGATTTTGCTCTTCGAAATCCCTTATAATTTTACACATGTAAAAATTAAACAGAATAGCAATAAAAACAAATTTTAACTCACAATCTAATTGTCAAATTAACTCCCTTTCTATGGGTGATTCAAATTCAACTGAACAAAACAGGCTCAAATAATAATCCTTACGACTTACGACAGAATCTTATGACATCTAATAAAATGGTATAGGAGAGGTAGGGGTCGAACTCGACGTGGACACCCTCAACTACTCAAACACCATTGGGAGAAAATTTCTACAATAATTTTTAAGAGTGCCACCTAGACTTGATGTTTCAGGGACGAATTCCTAGTTTGGTTGATTGATCTTTTTCAAAAGTTAAACTGCAAAATCTGTTTAAGGTAGGTCAGTTTTTTTGCTCTGGCACCATGCATATTGTTGTGCTAAGCAGTATGTGTAATACCAGATTTTTTTTCGCTTGTTTCTCTAAATTCGTTCTAGAATCTAGAATCGTCAAAATTTGCCCTATCACCTTTTTCTTTAAGATATTTTTCTAGATGGGTTTCACAGTCAGATTGTGAAGCGGAGGGGGGGGGGGGAGGGTAATCCGGTCATTTTTTCGAACTGAGCCGGACAGTGTCTGGTTTTACCCTGCATGGGCAGGAGTAGATGATAGTTTTATTTCTTTTTCTACAACCATGAAACTTGAACTTTAAATGTGTTGAGTTTTAAATCTTAATTCATGAATTAGTTTCCGGATTCAGTAAGTGAAGAGACTGACTGTTAAAACGTCTATTTGACCACTTTTAGTGAGGTAAATTTGTTGCCGTTCGAAGTGACCGACTGATTTATTCAAGATCAGTTCAAATTAGTCATATGCAGTAGCCTTGGAAGTTAACAAAATTTGCCGGTCTCGTGGCAAGGGTAGTATTTCTACTCCTGAGCGATCAACTGACCCGAGTCCTGCTCCCAGGCCATCAACCAACAACCTGCAAGGTCAGTTTACAAGAATAACCCCAGAAATAATTAGACAATTGCCACTTATGGGAAAAGTTCTCGCAAGCTCTCGTAAGCGCCACAAAATAGGTAGAGCCAGGATACTGACTGACATTCCAGAAAAGGAAAAAGTTGAGAGAAATTGCATGAAAAGAGAGAAAAAATAACCTAAGGAGACACCCATTCATGTTATCAATCATCTTGGCGAAGAAGAGAATAATGATGACCTGCCGTTCAGTCCCATCTTCCTTTTTAGTAGGAAATCACATCCTTGTCAAGTTCCAGCTTCAGAAGTCAACCCACTGCTATGTTGGTTTAATGCAGGAGACTAGAGGTGAAGCTGTGATTAGTTTCATGCGCAAGAAAAACAAAAGATTAGCCTTCCCTGAGGCAGAAGATGCTGCAAGTATGGATTTACCATTTGTACAGGGCCCAGGGTAGATTTTTGGCAATCTTTTATAGCTTGTCCGGCTCAAGCCCCAGCGTGTCCAATCCAGTCCCACTAGGTGGACGTTGGTTTTGACAGCTTGACCAAAATTATAGACGTAGATTTTGATAAAATTCCAAGAACGAAAATCTGAAACAAATCTCAAGCACTCCTTATTCTGAGAGTTATCTAGAAAACATCAAATTTTGGGTTTTTATTCATAAAAAAAAATCAGACATCTATTATTGGCAAACTGTGTCCAGTTCATCCCCGACCCCCCCCCCCCCTTCTAATGTTCTGAATACTATACTTTTACTAACAGATGAAGGAAGGTCTATATTTCAACGATCCCTATCTGGTTTTTGCTGGGTTGTAAATCATTGAGACAAAATTTCAGAAAGTAGTGAGAAAATTATATCAATTAAAGAGTCACTAGGAGTGGATAGTCAATACTGATAAATCACTAGGTTAGCAATCCTGGGGGGAAAGGTTGAAGAAAATGTATTTTTAATTATTTGAATATTTTATAATTAACCCGCTATCATCAAAATCAATTTACTTTAAATTTAAATTTTTTGTCCATTTTAACGTTAATGCGGGGCGCGATTGGGTCCAATCGCCCTTTATCCAGCCCTGGAGTTATGAAGTGTATGGCAAGTGTAAGTTTGATGAGAGACGGCTTAAATAATAATGGACCCAATAAATGGGTCCATTATTTCATTTAATAAATGAAAATAATGGGGGATGAATGTTTAGCAAGTGTGAAAAATTTAGGACCATTTCTTAGGTTGGCAATGTAGCACAGAAGAAGATTTTCTCTATTTGTGTTGTGTAATGTTTATGTAACGAAAATTATTTAAATATAATTGTCGCTCACTAAACAGAAAATAATAAATAAATAATAATAATCTCTACTTAACATATTTAATAAATGGGTCCAAATGGGGGACCCATTTATTAATTTATTAAATAATAATGGACCCAATAAATGGGTCCATTATTTCATTTAATAAATGAAAATAACGGGGGATGAATGTTTAGCAAGTATGAAAAATTTAGGACGATTTCTTAGGTTGGCAGTGTAGCACAGAAGAAGATTTTTGAATATTTTCTCTATTTGTGTTGTGTAATGTTTATGTAATGAAAAATATTTAAATATAATTGTCGCTCACTAAACAGAAAATAATAAATAAATAATAATAATCTCTACTTAACATATTTAATAATAATGGACCCAATAAATGGGTCCATTATTTCATTTAATAAATGAAAATAATGGGGGATGAATGTTTAGCAAGTGTGAAAAATTTAGGACGATTTCTTAGGTTGGCAGTGTAGCACAGAAGAAGATTTTTGAATATTTTCTCTATTTGTGTTGTGTAATGTTTATGTAATGAAAATTATTTAAATATAATTGTCGCTCACTAAACAGAAAATAATAAATAAATAATAATAATCTCTACTTAACATATTTAATAAATGGGTCCAAATGGGGGACCCATTTATTAATTTATTAAATAATAATGGACCCAATAAATGGGTCCATTATTTCATTTAATAAATGAAAATAATGGGGGATGAATGTTTAGCAAGTGTGAAAAATTTAGGACGATTTCTTAGGTTGGCAGTGTAGCACAGAAGAAGATTTTTGAATATTTTCTCTATTTGTGTTGTGTAATGTTTATGTAATGAAAATTATTTAAATATAATTGTCGCTCACTAAACAGAAAATAATAAATAAATAATAATAATCTCTACTTAACATATTTAATAAATGAGAACCATCTTCTGAAAATAAAAAATCTGCTTAAGTTTTGTCAAATATCGTTGTAAAATTCTATTTTACACCTAAAGTTATTGCTTGATTCTAAAAATCGGCATACTAGACATACAGTGATTTTCAAGAACCAAACAATTATAAATTTATTCAAAAACTAAACATGAAGGGTGAGAATTATACTAAATATATTGCTTAAAATAAATATTATAATTTATTTTTTAATTTAAAGCCTCAGCTAAAATAAGAATCTGCGCAATAGGCTTTTAAGCCATACTATAGAACACCCAAAATAAAAATCCAGAAGAAAAGTGGTTTACAGGTAGTAAACAAAAAAAAAAATATTAGGTAAAAATCAGCAAAAAAAGGTAAAAACATGTAGCGTCAAACACTTTAAGAAAGTGCAGATGTCTTTAGAAATCAAAATGTTGTTTTTTACGTATGGAAAGCATTGTCAAAATAAATTTTTAGCTTTACACTTTCGCCGTGCATGGCAACATCGGAAAAAAATGGCGTATTGCCCTAAAAAAATCCCACTTTTGGAATAATTAAAAGAGAAATCTTAGAGAATTGTGGTTTCCATATCTAAAATTTCTTGAAAATTACCAAGAGAGCAAATTTTCTTCTCAAGAAAGGACTTGCACTGTCTTTGGTAGCAGCTGGAAGCAACTTAAAAAATCAGCAAAAACAAGCTAAAAACATATAATACCTTTAGAATGACAGGTTTTCTTTGGAAATCAAAACATAGTTTTTTTTACGCACGAAAATATTTATTAAATATTTTTTAGCTTTGTTTATTCACTTCCATGGTGCGTGGCAATACTGACAAAAATGCAGTATTCCCCTAAAAACTTCCTACTTTTAGAACAGCCAAAGGAGATCAATTGCGGTTTGTAGGAACGAAAAGACCTAATATGTGTGCAATTACGGTTTTCAGGTACGAACAAACGTAAGATGGGTGCAATTATAATTTTAAGGTACGAACAAAACTAAGGTAGGTGCAATTACGGTTTTCAGGTGCGAAAAGACCTAAGATGGGTGCAATAAAGGTTTTCAGGTACGAAGAAACCTGAGATAGGTGCAATTACGGTTTTCAGGTACGAACAAACCTAAGATGGGTGCAATTACAGTTTTCAGGTGCGCACAAACCTGAGATGGGTGCAATTACGGTTTTCAGGTACGAAAACACCCAAGATGGGTGCAATAACAGTTTTAGGTATGAACAAACTTAAAGCGAGTAAAAAAAATGTTTCCATTGCGATGTCCTTGATGCTTTAAAGCTTCAAAGCAACATTCGAAATATTTTTCTAGACAATCCATAAACAATATCTTCTAAAGAAATGCTTCAAGAAATCATTTTCGCACCCTTTTATCTTTTTATATGCCCTCTTACTTTGGCATGGCTAAAACACTCACCTGATTAAACACAAATACAATTGAAAAGGAGAAAAAATATATTTATGCTTCACAATACAATCCAGTAATCCAAATTCGCTTCAAAATTTCCTTTTGCAATAAAGAAAAATGTGCGACTAAAAGTTTTTACATGGGTCCAGTGAGCTAGGTTTTCACACAAAAAGCTGAGCAAGCTGCATTTTCTCTCTGCGATTTCTGTTTCCCGTTACGTTCCATCCGTTTTTTGCTGCAATGTGTCGCAACGGTTTCAATAGCTGCGTCAAGATATTTAGACCAACTAGTTGAAAAGGGCATTGTTAAAAAAATAATGTTTTTTTTACCCCTTTTCCGTGTTTTTTATTTCGTTTCGTAATTTCTAGTTTTGCTGTTCACGTTTTGACAAACAGAACAAACTCATTTAATTTAGATAGTTCTGCCTTTATGCTGTATATGCTGCGTAAAAGGTCTTTTGCGTAGAAAACGCAGCCCTGTGAGCCCATGGTTAGATAAGAATAGCTGAAGGTGCAACAAGAATAAAAAAAAACATGGCAGTTACTTGAATAAAAGCAAAAAATTGAAAACGTTAGAAAATAACACTTAATAATAATTCTCACTAGGATATTACCCTTATAAATTCTACGCTTTAATGGTTTCACTGAGTAACAAATTTAAGAAAAGTAATTAACCGAAAACAATGTTTTTCCTATTTCATTTGCAATATTACCCATACTCTAAATAGATGGCAGATAAAAAGATTTTACCGAAAAATTCCAATTATTATTTTCTTCCATTTTTTTGTAAATTAATCTGTTTGGAATCAAAATTAATCCAAGTAAAACTGGACCAGTTACAAAGAATGTAAATTAAATTACACTAACAAAAAAATTTCATACAAAATTACTGAAAATCTTTCCCAAATATTTGTCCTCCTTCAAAACAAAAGAAAAAATAAAATCTTTAAAACGTTTCCTCATCACTGTGTCCAACAAACATGCACTGATATAAAAAGTTAACATGCGTTACATATTACATATAGCTATAAATCTACATAATAGACCCCTTCCTCTAAGTGGATAAACAGGACTGATAACTATCTGTTAAATCGGTGCCCACATCTCAGTTACACCTTCTTAGTCGCCGGGGCTGGACGCCCAAATCTCAACTCTCGTCCCTTCCACAGAAAAAAGGCTCATCTCATCCAAAAATTCTTCCTTTTTTTTATTTATTTTTTACAACTTTTGATTTTCTGAAAAATACTGATTGGGATAAAATTTAAGCTTTAAATAAATAATTAGATTGCAAAAAACATTTCAATATCATAAAATACTATTTTAAGCACACGATTTTCTGGAAAATACCATTTACAGTAATTTACAAGCACCATATCCTAATATTTTTCTTACATCCAAAAGCTACAAATTATTTAAAATTTTTCAGACTTGATTCTTTATTTACAAGTTTTCAACACAGGACAGAAGAAGAACCTGAATTCAAACTATTGTATATCCCCCACCCCCCAGAGATTAATATCACAAAATGTAAAATTATAAATACAATATAACCAGCTTTTGAAGATAGAAAACAACAAAAAATAATGCAAATAGAAGCACATGATTTGAGGATTTTTCCAGGCCAATAAAAGTTCACAGACCTGGAAAGACACGGGTTGAGGTAACTGTTATCACCATCTACGGAAATGTAAAATGAACGGATTTTAACATTTATACGTTTACTTAATAAAAACAAAGGTTATGCTGCTTTATATTATATCTACCCTAGCAAGTTTTTCGGCTTTAGTTTTCCGTTGAAATTTTTATCTTATAATTTTTCTTTATATGAATTTTTACGGTTTTTAAACCTTTTTTTACTTTTACACTAGCTTGAAATATAAGAAACTACACATATGAATGGTATGACCAGGAGGGAGGGTTCAAGATTTTACCCAGTAATATACTTAGTTTAAAGTCTTAGAAAAGGGCGCTGTCACGACGAAAAGACTTTCAAGGAAAATATGACACAACCAAATTAACTTAAAATACGAGAAAATTAGATTTTCCCAAATTCCCTCTTTAATACTTTCCGCGATATTCCTACTTCTTTTAAATATTTAATAACGGCCTTTCCCCACCCCTTTTCTGTTGACAAAGTATTCAGTATTAGTTAAATCAAGAAGTTGTGTGGCCTAAAGCGCAATTTCTGAAGATTCCACGAAAATATCCATTAATTCCCAACGAAAATATCATAATCCCTTCTCCCTCGCTGTTTTGTTGAAAAGTGTAAATTCCTGACACGAAACAGACGCAATCCGAATATTCACCCTTTTTGCCGGTTGCCCGAACACTCGGCTGCCGAAAAAACTTCAATTCCTGTCAGAGCTTAGCTTAAGATGAAACTGTATCTATTTTTTAATTACAAACATAAAAGGAGATTTGTTGAAAAGTATATACTTAGGAGACGAAACATAGGCCATCCGAATATTCGTCCACCTGAAGAATTTTTTCTTACTAGTGACTCAAATATTCGGTAGCTGAAAAAAAAGAAACTTCAACTCCTGCCAGGACTTCACTTTGGAGTTAACTCTACTTACTTTTAATTACAAACAGAAAGCCAGTTTTGTTCAAAAGTGTTGATTTCTAGAAATAATCCCTGTCTGGAGTAGGCAATTCATGTGGAAAAGACTGAGTGAGCGTCGTTAAATTCTAACATTAAATATTTTTAAGCATATAAAGAATTATTCAGTGGCGGAAATTCTTTGTTTATATAAAATCTATGAAGAATTCACTGTATCTGGTCGACCCTTATCTGAGTCTGATGTCGCCTTCAAAAGGGACTGTAAGTAGACGTAGTGCAATGGTTTTGTTTCAGACAATAGTTCGATTGCATCTTTAATTCGAAACCATTTCCGTTTTCGTCCGATATTTTTTGAGTCGTCCCATTCCTCTAGTTCTTCGTTGACAAGTAATACGTAGACAGCAGTGCGGTGTCGACGCTCTTCGTTCTATTAAAAAAAACTTCCTTATTTCAATTATATACATTTAAATAGAATCAAAATACAATACACTAAATACTCGATGTTCCATTTATACCGAGACATTTAAATTTTAAAATAACTAGGCCATAAATAAGAGCTGTTTTATCTTTTTCAACGGATGTTTAATGGCCCTTGGGAATTTTAATAGCCTGACCTTTAGGGGGTCTCCATGTCACTTTTACTGGGACTGCAACTTAAACAACAAAACTATCGAAAAAAAAATTGTTAGTACAAAAAAAAGAAGATTTTTAATGCTGACTTCCTTACTTCAATTAATCATATTTAAATAAAATCAAAGTGTTATACAATACCTTAAATATAAAGTGTCACATTTATACTGAGACATCTAAATATAAAATTAGGCACTAAATACGAGCTGTTTTCTCTTTTTCTACAGATTCTCATTTCCCCTTAGGGGAACTTCAATGACTTGTATTTTAATGAGCTTCTATGCCACTTTCATCAGGACTGCAACTTCAAAAATGAAAAAAATATCAATCTCTACAAATCTCTTTACATATTATTATTTATGAAAAGGTAAAAGATTTTATCGGGAGGGGTTATTAATCACCCTGTGGAAAATAAAAAATAAAATCTACAGTGACCTAATATCTCACTATATGACCTCGGTAGAGCAATTATTTGACTGAAATCAACATGAAGCTGGAATACCATGTACCAGCGGATAGAAGAAGCTTTCCCACGTCTCGTGAGACTTTGATGACCTTTCAGGAAAAAAATATTTTGAAAAAAAATCGTAAAAAGAAAAGTTGCTGGTTGGGTGAAAATACGGGGCATCTTTTATGTGAGCATGGCAACCTCTCTGCCTTCAGACAATACAAATTTCTCACGATTATGGGAGGTTTTGTCAGTTTTTGTTTTTTTGTTGTTTTTTTTTAGCTAAAGAACTGGTCTTGCGTCTTTCGAAGTTTTTCGTCATAATGCGTACATTTCGACTATACTTGACCGAATTTAAAAGTTATTACAGTTAAAGAATTTTAAAAAGCAGCAAAATAAACCTAGGTTACATAGAACAGCACTAACCATTGCTGAAATGTGAAAAAAAAGTCTGAGATTCTTGAAACTTGAAATTTTTCAAAGCAGCAAAATAAATCTAGGTTAATAGAACAGCACTAACCACTTTTGAAACGTGAAAAGGTCTGAAATTCTTTAAATTTGAAATATTAAAAAGCAGCAAAATAAACCTAGGTTACACAGAACAGCACTAACCACTGTTGAAATGTGAAAGAAGTCTGAAATTCTTCAAATTTTAAAAAGCAGCAAAATAAACCTAGGTTACATAGACCAGCCCTAACCACTGCCGAAAAGTGGAATTTTAAAAAGTAGCAAAATAAACCTAGGTTGCATATACCAGCACTGGCCACAGCTGAAATCTGATTGAACAGGAAATTCTTGTATTAGACTTAAAAAGGTGGCAAAAGGTTTAAAACATAATGATTAATAGAAGCCTCACTACCTCCCCCCCATCAAAGTTGCTCGAAATTCCAAATTTCAAGCCAGTCGCTTAACCTTGCAGCAGAGGGATTCGATCCCTGGACCAAGTATTGCCAAGCATAAGATCAATTCACTGTCCTACCACACGGTTGTGATCCGAGTAACAGATAGATTTTCTAAAACTCAAGTCATTATCCCCTTAAAATTGTTCTTTAACTAGGTTTATACGTGAAAA
This sequence comes from Artemia franciscana, assembly GCF_032884065.1. NCBI lineage: Eukaryota > Metazoa > Arthropoda > Branchiopoda > Anostraca > Artemiidae > Artemia > Artemia franciscana. The sequence goes on along the minus strand of NC_088866.1, from coordinate 55,892,470 downwards.
GTGAAGGTTGTTTTGCCTGAACATTCTTTCTAAAATGATCAAATTAAACCTTGTACGCATGGGGTTGACGGGCCAATGAGTTATAACACCATAGGTTGGACTGACTAAAAAGTCTCACTTTTACTAAGTTTCAGACTTTTGTAATTTTCGACTGGGGTATTTCTCAAATACCCCAATGAGCTGAGCACGAACATGTGACTGAACTGCCCTACTGATCTTCTCTTCAGGGTTTAGAAAATAGTTTTTGACAATTTTCTCTGAAAATGAAAAATGTCAAGTTGAAAATGAAAGGTATAGCGGTCGATGCAGAATTGATGTTTGGGTGGGACTTAAACGAAACTTGTACTCCCCCACTGCAATTTTCCAGACCCCATCAATATAATTAGTTTAACTTTCGACCTTCAGGGAGGGGGTGTAACGTTCCCTAAAATCACCCCCTAGATCTGCGCCTGGTCAGACACGACCTTTATCTCACATTGCATAAAAAAAAGTTTTTTCCACTGAAAGTAAGGAACAACATTAAAACTTAAAACAAACAGAAATTATTAAGTATGTGAAGGGGACTGTTCTTCCTAAACACCAGCTCTTTACGCTGAAGTTCTTAGTATTTTTAAGAAAGCTACTTATTGTTCTAATTAAACGACGCTTGTATTTTAGGAGTCGCTCTTACAGAATTGAAACAAAATTCAAACTTTAGCGTAAAGAGCGAGGTGTTGAGGAGGGGGCAATCCCTTTCATATACCTAATAATTTATATTTGTTTTAAGCTTTAAAGTTGCTATCTTGTTTCAGTTGAAAAAACTTGCTGGTTTTTTATTTAATTTCTGGTCGTTTTCTAAATAATGCCAGGAAATCTGGCGCCACCTCCACGGAGAAATCCCCCTTCCCATGGAAATATCCTCTAGACAATTCAATCCTGGTGAAAATGTACCCCGGACAATTACCCTTAACAACTCCACGCATAAAGTTGAGACGGAAAAGAGAAAGCAAGACACATAAAAAGAATTTTATACAGGAATTCTAGCAAATTCCGCAGTACATTCCACTGACAAGTTTACCCCCCGGAAGCTTCCCTCCCCATGGAAAAAGCCCCAGAAGAAAATCCCCCCACCCGAAAATGTATACATACTTCCCAATAACAAATACTGTGCGTAAACAATGGGCAAATTTTGTAACTTAAAGACCTTCCCTCTGTAGCTGTGGGAGGGGGGGGGGGGGGGTCGTGTTATATTCAAAGGCATAGTTATTGGGTCTTTTAACTACGATGAACAAAATGGCTATCTAAAATTTTCATTGGATGATTTTGGTAAAAATGGGGAGGGGGCCTAGTTACCCTCCAATCTTTTTGGTCACTTTAAAAAGGCATTATATATTTTAATATATGCGTGAATGACCTCTCTAACGATATTCTACGACCACTGGGTCGATACGATCACCCCTGGAAAACCAAAAAAAAAACAAACAAATAAACACGCATCATCCTTGGTGTTTCTTTTGCAAAAAATATATAATTCCCCGTTTTTGCAGATAGGAGCTTGAAACCTCTTCAGTAGGGTTTTCTAATACGTTGCATCTGATGGTGTGATTATCATTAAGATTCTATGACTTTTCCGTAGTGTTTCTCGCTTTTTTTCGAATATTAGGCAAATTTCTCAGGCGCATAGCCTTTAATGGATAAGATCAAACTTAAAGAAACTTGTATATTTGAAATAAGCATAATAAGCCAATTGTTTTGATGTATCTATTGGTATCAAAATTTTGTCTTTTAAAATTTCGGTTACTATTGAGCCAGGTCACTCCTTACTTAAAGTTTGTTACCACGAACTGTTTGATACTATCTTATGACCATCTAAAATACTACTTCAAGCAAACAGTTGCAGGTGATGACTTTTAAACTATCTCCGGGACCCAACATAATTGTTAGTCTGCCAATCAAGCCATATTATGGCTCCCAACCCCCCATTGCACTTCCTGGCTGAAGGGCCAAGAAACGGAGATCAGCACCGCCGGTACGGACTGTAAAGTCTAATGCCGTATCCTTTACCTTTTTTTTATTATGCGGCACCATGACATTATAAAATTCCAAGTCGCTAAAACTTCTCCTGGGTCCAATTAAAGTTCATAAAAAAAAATTGATTATCCAGAATTTAGTTGCTTTTTATATATTAAGCGAGTCAAGATAAATATGACATCCTATATGCAATGATTAGAATACAAAATTCATTTTTAGGATCTTCATTTTCAGATTTTCAAGCAAACAGAATTTAAGGAACTAGGTTACACTGCTTTTCAAGGGGAAAATTTAGGACATATTTGAACTGTTAAAAGGCCAATTTTTTTCCTGGCAAGCTTGAGCACAGGGAATGTTCTTAAGAGTATTTTATGTCGTTGAACCAGTAAAATTTGCAAGGTGTCCTGGCTAAGTGGTTAGCACACTGGTTTGATAATTCTTTATCCAAGGGGCACAGCTTCGATCCCTGGAGTAGCCAGCTATTTGGTTCGGGATGGGGGTCAGTAGCGTGACTCTGTAAGCTCAGCCAGAGTAAACCCAGCTCTAAATGGGTACTGGAGAAATCTGGGGAAGGTAAGCAGGAAAGGTGTGCAAAAGCACAGGATGGCTTGCCCCCAACCCCACTGCACTTCATGGCTGAAGGGCCACGAAACGGAGAACAGCCCCACCGGTTTGGACCTTAAGGGTCTGGTGTCGTCATACTTACTTACTTACTTTACTTTTCGCAAGGTGGCACTATGGGACTGAGGGTGATATCCAACCACGAACTTTTTAATCACAGTCCCTTAGGTCTCTGCATGAGCTTTCTCACGTGACAAATCGAATCCAAGCATATCCAACACTTTACTATTAGTTGAAAATCTGTAAACTACGATACTACTACAAAAAGCTACAACTGTTTTGACAAGAGGTGCTACTATCTGTTATTAGGTGTATCCGTGCAGCAGACGTTTACCGCTGATAGCAGAAAGATTTACACACAAAAAAAGAACCAAACAAATTACCACTAGAGATGGACATCAAAGAGATAATCAAGGACTTCCCGAACATTTTGATTTCTCGGTATTCATTTTATCAAGGTTGGTTTCCTCGTATACTGGGTATTTTCTCTCTACTTCTCTATTACTTGTGTAAAATATAAAGTAATTTGTTAAACAACTATTGTTCTTTCTTCTTTTTTTATAGAAGAAGATGACAAATCATAAAAACAGATTCATTGAAGGCAAGGGACGCAAACACTGAGCATACTGAGGGTGGAGGGAGCAACCCTTCCCCATTAAACAAAAAAGGGTTTGTCATTTTACCACATATATGGTAAACGTTCGCACTTTTATGTTACGTCAGAACAAAAAAAAAATGAATCAGTTCACCAGATTTACAGCCATTAGAAAAATTTACAATGAGATACAGCTAATACCCAGACTTAACAAGAGGTAATTTGAGCCAATCAAAATTTTCACAGAATTTTCTGATTGGCTGAAAGAAATCTAAAAAATGTTGATTGCTACAGATTCATGCTAGCTACATCTCGTGATTGTGAATATCTCACTACGAATGTTGCATAAGCAACAGTGACTGAAGAAGACGCAGCCACATGGGAATGGAGACTCCAGACCACCATTTCCAAAAACAAATAACTTTTAAGGACTTATTCCAAACTGTCGAATAATGTTCAGATTATACACAAACTTTCAGTGTTGAGATATTTACACCTCCTCACATCCTCGGCCCAAAATTAGCCCTTAGAGATAATTCTTTTGACTCGAGGCTGTTCATAAAGTGCATATTTAAATTGTTGGTATAAACATTGTACACAAGAGTTCTAAGGGGTTCCGAATCTCACCTCGATTAGAGATTTAACATATCAAATTCCCATTTCTTTACCTTATATTGACAATATATGCAGTGCATCGGGAGGGAGGGGGGCATCCTCAATATCACGTTCGAAATTGGTTCGTTTAGCATTCAGTTCCCTCCTTTTGTATCATAAAAATATTAGTAGGTATTTCTAATCTGATCTTTGTCTGACATACTTTGTATTAGTTATCTTAACGCGTTAATGCTATCTGTGGCATCAGAACTAAATACAAAAGATATTGCCAAAAAAAAAAGAACTTAAAGAGCTGTGTTACTCCGCAACACAACTGTATAGCATTGCTCCTTTAAAAGGTGTTAAATATCCCGAGTCCATCAGATCCTGAAAGCCTGGACTTCTGCTCTTTCGTTTGATGGCAGTCGTTTTTAATTTCACAGCAGACGGTTTCTTTCTATCACTTTTGTTTTATTCAAAACATTTTTTAGAGGAAAAGTAAATAAAAAAAAAGCCACAGAATTTTAGCAGAAGAATTTTGGGAATACTTGGAAACGCTAAGATATTTTCTCAATATTAATTCTGCAGGAATCGTACCGACAGAAGGTAGCTTACCTATAACTCTAACACGTTTAAATATTTTTCTACAATATTATATAGAAACCGATTGTTGCATAAAGATAACATTTCAGAGAATACCCCTCGGTCAACATAACAATTTCTCGTTTTCTAGATGACTAAGACGGAAACAGATGGCAGTCTCGTACGACACCTGTACAATTTTTAAAAACAATATTACTGAAGTATCAGTTAAACGGTCTCAATTTATGGATTTTTTAGTGTGCGTAATTCTAGGATTTAACGCCATTTCGCACTCATTTATTTAACGTCGAGTTAAGCACTAATACCTTTAGCATTGCTATAGTATTATAAATACGTAACAAGAGCTAAGAGCTCATATGGCGTGAACTCTAGCAAAATTCTAAGAATCAATAGATTGATTTAAAAGGAAAATCAGAGGCTCAATACCGGTCAGGATTTAAAATAAGAGCTGTGAGACACAAATTCCTTCTAAATATCAAAATTCATTAAGATCCAATCACCCATTCGCATGTTAGAATTCTTCATTTTTAAAATTATTTCCTCTCCCTAAAGCCCCCTAGATAGTCGAATCGGGGAAAACGACATTATCAAGTCAATTTGTGCAGGTCCCTGACACGTCTACCAATTTTTATCGTATTAACACGTCCAGAAACACCGAACTCGCCAAAGCACTGGACCCCCCTAACTCCCCCAAAGAAAGCGGATCCAGTCAGGTTACGTCAATCACGTATCTACGAAATTTGCTTGCTCTACCCACCAAGTTTCATCCCGATCTCTCCACTCTACGCGTTTCCCAAGATTTCCGGTCGGGAAGATCTGGTCGGGATTTAAAATAAGAGCTCTGAGACATGAATTCCTACGAAATATCATATTTCATTAAGATCCGGTCACCCGTTCGTAAGTTAAAAATTCCTCAATTTTTCGAATTAATACACCCCCCCAACTCCCCCACAGAGAGCGGATTCAGTGCGGCTATGTCAATCACGTAACTAGGACTTGTGCATATTTTTCTCACCAAGTTTCATCCCGATCTCTCCACTCTAAGCGTTTTCCAAGATTTCCTGTTTCCCCCTCCAACTTCCCCCAATACCAACTGATGCGGTCTGGATTTACAATAAGAGCTCTGAGACACGAGGTCCTTCTAAATATCAAATTTCATTAAGATCCGATCACCCATTCGTAAGTCAAAAATACCTCTTCTTTCAATTTCCTTTCTCTCTCCAGCCCCCAGATTGTCGAATCGGGGAAACAACGGTTATCAAGTCAATTTGTGCAGGTCCCTGACACGTCTACCAATTTTCATCGTCCTAGCACGTCCAGAAGCACTGAACTCACCAAAGCACTGGAAATCCCCCCAAATCCGCCAAAGAGAGCAGATCTGGTCCAGTTATGGCAATAACGTATCTAGAACTTGTGCTTATTCTTCCCATCAAGTTTCATCCCGATCTCTCCGCTCTAAGTGTTTTCCGAGATTTCCGGTTTCTAAGAATTTTGTTTCCTCCATCCACCCCCTAAGACCCCGGATCCGATTCGAATTGAAAATGGAGCATCTGAGACACGAGATCTTTCTATATATCAAGTTTCACTAAGATCCGATCACCCATTCTTAAGATAAAGATACCTCAATTTTCACGTTTTCCAAGATTTCTGGTTTCCTCCTCCAACCTTCCCCCCCCCCACTGTCACTGGATTTTAAATGAGAACTCTGAAGCACAAGAACCTTCTAGATATAAAATTCCATTAAGATCTGATCACCCGTTCGTAAGTTAGAAATACCTCATTTTTCTATTTTTTCCGAATTACCCCCCCCCCCCCAACTCCGCCAAAGAGAGCCAATCCAGTCTGGTTATTTCAATCACGTATCTAGGACTTTTGCTTATACTTGCCACCAAGTATTATCACGACCTCTCAACTCTATGTGTTTCCCAAGATTTCCGGTTTCTTCCTCCAACCCCCCTAATGTCACCGGATCCGCTCAGGATTTAAAATAAGAGCTCTGAGACACGAGGTCCTTCCAAAAATCAAATTTCATTAGGATCTGTTCGTAAGTTAAAAACACCTCATTTTTTCTAAAGGAGCAACACAGAGATCTCTTTAAGGACTCGTTTGAATAAGAAGTTGCAATATCTAGTAACTTTTTTATTTAACTAAAGATAATATTGTAATATAATGTAATTTTCAAGAAAGAATGCATCTTTATATACAAGATGATAATATATCACACGCACCTTTTACAAGGGATATACCATAATGAATTGATTCTATTACCTGATTTCCGGAAAAGTCATCAATTACACTTTTTTAAATGGCGTGTCAAATACACTTTTAAACAAATTTTTGATCATTTTTAAAGTTTTTTGCCCCCTTCCAAAAAAGAATATATATATATATATATATATATATATATATATATATATATATATATATATATATATATATATATATATATATATATATATATATATATATATATATATATATATATATATATATATATATATATATATATATATATATATATATATATATATATATATATATATATATATATATATATATATATATATATATATATATATATATATATATATATGCATATTACTGTAAATACAAAAATTTTGTAGCCACTGACAATGAAGAGGAAAAGAGAAAAACTAAATCCATATTGCGGAATTTAATTAAACACGGTCAATTATAGATACCTCAAAAATACCGAGACATCTTCCAAGCTGACCTCGTACCCCAGCTTCTTCCCAAACTTCCCTAGCCGCTGCACCTTTGGGATCTTCATTAGGTTCAACTCCACCTCCGGGAACAATCCATCTATCGGGTTCCTTTGATGAGGACACAAGAAGCACCTAATAAAATAAATAAAATACATTTCATACAAAGAGACTCAATTTACTATCATTATGATTTACTTATAACATTGAAGAAAATCAAAAAAAACTTTTACAGAAAAATTTGACAAAACGGACAAAATAAAAAATGGACATCTGCAGCCTTAAATACACACTTTCTTCAAAATCAGAACCTTCACCATCAAATAAAATTCAGCACACTAAAGGCCTGGACTATGTATTTATGAATGTTTTTCAAGTGGATGGGGGGAACTTCAGAAAAACACCAAAAATAGCTGAAATACACAAAAATGTACAACCAATCATACAAAACCCATAAAAATCTAGAGATTTCGGAGAGAGACAGAGATACAGATGTAGGTAAGGAAAGGATTATGATTCTGGGTAGTTTTTGATGCCTTTTAAAGGTTTTTTATTGTAAAAACAAGGTATTTTGGAAACAAGTTTTTTTTAAACATGGTATTTTTTAAATGTTAGCTGGAATTAATAAAATCCTACCATGTTCTATCAAAATATTGCCTAGTATCATCAAAATAGTGCCATTTGTTACCCGAAATAAAGATTTTAATTTGGGTTAGTTTTTAATAACAAATTTTCTTGTCTTGTCTTTCTTGTGTACTCTACCTTGATTTTTATTTTTTGTCATCCCAGAATCAAAGCAATTAATCAACACGTGTCATTTTATGTTTATCAGGCAGAGATGTAGGTCAGGAAAGAGTTTTGATGCCTTTTAAGGATAGTTTTTGATGCCTGTTTAGGATAGTTTTTGATGCCTTTTAAGGATAGTTTTTGATGCCTGTTTAGGATAGTTTTTGATGCCTTTATAAGTTTTTTATTGTAAAAACTAACCTGAACTAAAATCCTGGGTGCACCCTAGCCCCAACAATTATGTTTCCGAGGCAAAAATTGTCAGTTAACATTGTTATAGGATATCTCCAGGATAAAAAACCAAATTATTGTTAGAGAAAAATTGTTGGGGAATTTCATGCGTAATATTCAAAAAACAGATGACACAGCAAAGTAGTACGACTGATCCTCCGGTGGCATAGTCGGTTTGACCTAAGCTTGTTAATACAGGATCGAACCCGTATGCAGCAACCCACTGCAGGGCCAACGCAGAGACCATATTACTCAACAAGCGGTGTTAATACGAATACTTACTCTCTAGTAGGACGACATTTTATAACATTCACAGAGTTAGGACTAATAATATTTCTTAGATTTAGCATACTCTTTGCATAAGTATTTTTTTTTTCTCGGCCTGGAATCCTTTTGATCCCACAAACAATCCCTGAACTTCTCAAGTTTATTTGGAAGCTCGTAGTTTTTAAATTTCTCGCCCACCATTGCGTTACTGCGAATGGTTATCAGATAATTTTTGTTAGCTAGCAATTCTGTTTCCGTCTTAACAAAAAACTGTTAGCTTGCAAATGGGAGGTGGAAAAAAACCTTAAGGGGATTCGATACCTTAAATGATCACCCTATCTTGTTCATTTTCAGGTTATGTGGCTAAACTATTTAGAATTAATTGGGCGGTTTTGCTATAATTTGTAGAGCTTTGATAAGAGATCGGAATAAACATCAGAAAACTAAAAGCCGACGCGTAATTTTTCGGAATTTTTTTTCTTTTATATTTACAACATTGACAAATAAAAGTAAGTTTACAGTGAAATTAAATCTTGGGTTGCTGAGTTTTCAGCACTTTATATCATTATTTATCCGATTTTTTATTTAAATTTGATCAGTTCTCTCCATTTTATTTTCTCGATTAAACAGAATAGAATTTTCTTTTTAAAGTTCAGGAATGAACAGTCCCTAAAAATATTCTGCATACCTACTAGGAAAACACTAAAAATCAGCTCAAAAGACATTTCATTTGAGCAATTTGGCAGGTTTGAGAGTTCCCAGCAGCGCTATCGACTTTGATTGAAAACCTTGCCAACACAGCAGACTTAATTTTATTGTCTTTTAATCAAATTTCATGATCAAGTTACAGATCCTCTTCTTAATGAGGACTTACTGATTTTCTTGACACCATAGTCCCCTTGGAGTACCTGTTGAGAAGGTCAAACTGAAGCTCGCTAAATGATTTTGAGGTATTAAATTCCCTTACATCAGAACAACTAGCAAAATCCTATTGTGAAGGGGCTAAAAGCAGTTCAATAAATATAAACCAAAACTTACCTCAGATTCGTCACCACTCACACAGATACATGTAGCCCTTTTACGGTATCCCTCTTCTTCAAAATCCTACTGTGAAGGGGCTGAAAGCAGTTCAGTAAATATAAACCAAAACTTGCTTCAGATTCATTACGATCCACGCAGATTCATGCACCCCTTTTGCGGTATCCCTCTTCGTCATAAATTATTCCCTTACATAAAAACAACTTGCAAAATCCTATTGTGAAGGGCTGAAAGTAGTTCAGTAAATATAAACCAAAACTTACTTCAGATTCGTCACCATTCACACATATACATGCAGCCCTTTTGCGGTATCCCTCTTCGTCGTAAATTCTTGTTGAGTTTGGTTTGTCTTTGACCATCTTGAATGAAGCTCTAAGAAAGACCACTACTCCTACCGAACTGATTTCTGAGTCAATAATTGATCATAACCTTAAAAATTAGAATCGATTAACCAAATTCACTTATAAATCTGAATATTAACAATGCTATATATTAGTATGCCATAAATAATAAGTATGTTATGACCCAGTTTTCATGAACTGCCAACAATTTAATTAATTAAGACGACTTAATGACATTGGTATAAGTCTAAGATTTCCAAAGCCAGTTTCCGGTTTGTGGGAGGGGGTGAGGGATTCTATAACAGGGACATATGCAGGAATTTATTGTGATACCAATGTGGCAGCGAAAAGCCCAAAGAACAGATGAAATATACAAAAAGTATGAGATACTTTAGAACAATCCACGGGGGGCAAAACTTGAAGAGACCCTCTATGTGTACGTTTCTGATTGTAGTTCCCTTCATAATCATATTTTATACTAAATATGCATACTGGGTCATCGAGATGGGGGCAAGGAGAAATACAGGGCCCACGTCGTTACTTGGTAGAAGTTGTTATTTTACTTGTTTTTTTTATGACTGTGGTATTTTTCGCTTAAACGAGGATCTAAGGGAACACCACATTCAAATCAAGATTGCAAATTGTATTCCTGAATAAGAAAGAGTATAAAATTCCACTCTAAAAGCAACTTTAAAAAAGTACACAAATATTAGAAATAAAATCAGAATAATTGACAAGGAAGTGGTACATTTCAGGCATGAAGGCCAGGGGAGGTTTTGGATCTCCCATCTCGTCCAAAATCTCTGGATTTTTCGGCTTTTAACTATTATACTTCATTTTCTTCATTAAATTTGCCTACTATAGGTTTCCGTCGATGTTGTGTCCTCATAAAACGACACTCCTCCCAATCCTAAAAAAGCTCCCTGAGTTCATATCTGATCACGCCTTTACACATGGGACCGCTGACAACTCCCTAAATCGTAAAATCTACGATTTTCCCTGATTTACTGTAATTTTCATATAATTAGTCTGTTTTCTTTTCCGTCAGTTTTATCTACACTCTTTCTAAGTGTACACCCTCTAAAACAAATTCCAACATACGTGCCTAATACACCAAACAATTAAAACATCTTTAATACAAATAGCAACATCAGTATAGACCAAATTTGACACGAAATGGTTTTTAAAATGCGAATACTATAGAAAAAGGGCAAAAAACAATTAATCTTCACGAGTCAAGATTCTGACATTTCTTGTGTTCATCAGTAGTAATCTTATTTTTTTTTTTTTTTTTTTTTTGTATCTTGAAATTAAGCACAATCAAGAACTATAAAGCAAGGCCGTATCCAGGGAGAGGGGTTAATGGGTTTGAACTTCCCTCTCCATGAAAAAAAAAACAATTTCGTCCGACCCGTAAAAAAGCAGCAAAAATGCATATAAACGAGATTTTGAGTAAAAACACCCCCGAAGGTATCCCCCCCCCGAACCTAAATCTTGAATACACCCTTGCTTTAAAGCAGTGGTTCTCAACCTTTTTTTCCCCATGGACCCCTTTTCCCCTCTTTTTATCTTGGTGGACCCCTTCATAGCTATTGGACATAAGAACAATTTTTTATTCTTCACTAATATAAATTTTAAGGTTTTAATTATCAAACAAATAGCATACGATTAAGCTTTATTTTTAAATGAAAACTAATTTAATACAAATAAAATATTCTAGTATAATAATAATAATTATTATTATTATTATTACTATTATTGTGATAATAACCACAATATTACAAGTTTCTTCGATTGGCAAGCAACTAAAGCTAATGGAGAGTAGAGCTCCTCAGGAAATTTAATTCACTTCAACATTATTTATGTAAACTGGATAAAAAAAAGCAGTTGAAATTAAGTGTGTGATTAAAAAAAAAAAAGGCATGTTTTTTCAATGAGATCCCTGTGATTGATTCGTCTCGACAAGTTACTTTACATTTGGTTCTATCGATGTTAATGATAGTTGAAGATCCCCCCTTTTCACAATGTCAAGTCTATTGCGAGATTTTGATAAAATTTGAGAAACACAACTAAATCCCGCTTCAACAAGATAAGATGTAGGAAAAGCAATAACGTAGAACTGCGCTTTATCCAAGAGCAAAGGGTACTTTGTAGCAACATCATTTGTTTTCCATATATTGTACTTTCCATCTTTGAATTTTGCATGCACTATTTCATCACTTTATAATTCGATGAGGGGCTCTTGCAAAGATAATTCTATTTCGGCAACATTAAATTCGAAAGGAATTGAAACCCAAATCAGTATATCCATTCCGAGTAGGTCACTAAACAGATTCAAAATAATGTAAATTACAGTAGAAACTGAATTCTTAGAAATAAAGAGCGTTCTGAGTTAGTTTTCTTCATGGACCCCCACAATATCATTGTGGACCCCCAATTTGTTGTGTTTTGCCTGTGGACCCCCGGAAATACTACATGGACCCCGGTTGAGAACCACTGCTTTAAAGCATTTACGAATTAAGTCACACTTCTTTCTCGTGTAAAAAGGTTCCCACGCATCCAGGGGCCTCGGACCTCTCCTAAAGTGTTTAATACATGGCTTCTTCTGTGTCCTACATTTTTTTAAAATTTATTCCCACTCTCAAAACGGGTCCCTGCAGGCCTAGCTTTTAAGCGCGGCCTGCTTTTAAGAGCGTACATGTACGAATGATGCTATTTCAAAGAAAAGTTACGTATTCTAGGCAAATCATTTAGAATTTCCAAAACAAGGACACATGACTCTCTGCTTAGCTAAGCCATCAAGTAGTATATTAAATGAATTAATAAGTAATTCCATAAGTTTTTACTGAAGACATTTCAAGTCTCATATATCCCGAAATAAATGTTAGTCTAAAAAATACTGAGATTGAGCGTTAACCTAGATTGAAATTTTAATTTGGAAGCTGGTGTAGAATCCACCGTATTGAATAAACACGGCCGTTTTTGACTGAAAAACGCTAGGTCCATCCAGCCTTCTAAATAATGAAGCAAATTTAACACCAATAAGAAATCCTTTTGTTTCTGCGCAGAGTAAAAAAAATAGATTCCTCGCATTTTCATTGGTTGATTAACTTCCTTTTATGCCCGTAAAACAACAAATGGAGAAGCGGCATAAGATCAAAGTGGATAGAAGCACGTAGAGGAAATTTATTAGCAGCTGTGATGACAACTTTTGCTGATAGTCTAAATCTTCTCTAAACAAACATCGTTCAACTCTACAGCTGGCCTTAAAAACATCAACGAGCATTGAAGAGAAACAATTTAATTGAGTGGAAAAGAAAAAAGGTCACTTGTATTATTCATAACACACTCAATAAGTGAAGTTAGGTTCTTTCGTGAAACAAACTACGATGCAGGTACATTTTATGAGAAAATCCGGTTTCATAGCCACACAGACAAAACTCAAAAGGTTGGGTTAGAATTCTAAGTTATAATTTTACAATTTTCCTAATAAAGTATTATATTTTCATCATATTTTGTTTTATTTCATTAGCTTTATCAAAACTTTGGGCTATATATATTTGCACACTAGGGGGGGGGGGGTACGTTATATAAAATATATAATTTAACCTAACCACCTCTATATATAAAATATTTAATTAAAATGTACCTACATCGTAGTTTGTTTCATGAAAGAACCCAACTTCACTTATTGAGTGTGTTCTGAATAATACACAAGTACCGAAAAAAGCCAGGACAAAAGCAACCAAGGTTGTATCCAGGGAGGGTTGCCGGATTTGACCCCCCCCCCCCAAAAAAAAAAAAAAATCATGTCCTACTAGCAAAACAAAAATGCACACAAATAATTTGATGCTTTTTAATGTTTTCTTTTTGCAAAACTCCTCGAAAAAAAAGAAGATATACCCTGGCAAGCAAGCTCCATCATTTCAATTATTTTGGTGCCAAGGCAAAAAAAAAAACTATCCCAGTTGGATATATTTTTACAATGCTAAAATATAAGCACGAAATTTCGAAGGACATTAGCCCCTCCCTAACTGTGACTCTAAAGCTTAGAGCTAGTAATTCTAAACAGTTTTATTCTATATAATAAATACAAGTTTAAAATTAATACATATTTGATTAAGCCATGGTTCTAATTAAAATCCTCACCGTGGGGCAGGCAAGAATCAACCAGGTATAACTGAACTCGGAAAACACAGCGTGGAAAAACTCAACCGAAACAAACTTAGACCATATTCATGGAGGCAGCTGTTTTTGACGAATCGTTGGAAGATTCACCGGAGGGATTATGGGATATGAGAAAGGGATATCTTGCCGTCTTCATAGTCGTCGTTACTATCGTAAATGTCAGTAATATTCTTACCAGCGATATTATTCATTTTAATCATCATCATCCGATTCGCTTCAAAAACAATCCTAAAAAGTTTTACTTGCCAATACTGTCTCTCCAGTGCTGGTAAAAGTAAAAAAATAGTCAAGCTTTAGTATAAGGAACAGTTAATGAAAGGGCAGTACTTCCTTGTATTTAGGAGTGCACTAAATATACTTTTAAAAAGAAAACAATATTGAATGAAAAACAAGTGCTTTCATACGAAGTGCTTTCATAAAGAGCAACATCAAAATTTACAACATACATTATCCTACATACAAGTACAATATAGGTGCCACCTTCTTCTCAATGGTATTAAATCTATATATATATATATATTATATATATATATATATATATATATATATATATATATATATATATATATATATGTACTAGCTGTTGGGGTAGCGCTTCGCGCCCCCCCAAGCCCCCCGCGCGCGCAAGTCGTTACGCGCCATATTAGTTACGCGCCATTGTAGTTGTGTCCCTGTGTCCCACCTGTGAATAGAGATATATATATATATATATATATATATATATATATATATATATATATATATATATATATATATATATATATATATATATATATATATATATATATATATATATATATATATATATATATATATATATATATATATATATATATATATATGTATATATGTTTTAACTACGTAAAACATGCGAATATACAACATTCTTCGCTGTCCCATTGTCTGTGCATATAAATAGATTGTCAGGTTTACTGACTCTTGAACATGCAACATATAATTGTCCATGGGAAAAACAATCCGTATTCAGATCTATACCTCATTATTCTAATGATGTGTCCCTGTGTCCCGGTCGTAATTTATATTCCCTGTGTCCCGGTCGTCATTTGTGTCCCGGTGTCCCAGTTTGTAATTTCTCTTTGAGTGTCCCGGTCGTCATTTATATTCCCTGTGTCCCGGTGTCCCGGTCGTCATTTGTGTCCCGGTCTGTAATTTCTATTCGAACAATCCCTGTGTCCCGGTCGTCATTTATATATCCCGCCTGTGCCCCCGGCGTCCCCGTTGTAGTTGTGTCCCCGTGTCCCAGTCGTCATTTATATTCCCTGTGTTCCGGTCGTGATTTGTGTCCGGGTGTCCCAGTCTGTAATTACTCTTTGAGGTTCCCGGTCGTCATTTATATTCCCTGTGTCCCGGTCGTCATTTGTGTCCCGGTATGTAATTTCATCAGTTGACAAACATGACGTCAGTCGACAAACAACTTCATGACGCATACAGCTCAATCCTTATAATGACGTCAGTCGACAAACATGACGCCAGTCGACACACAAACATGACGTCACTCGACACACACACACACACACACACAGACAACTTATTTTTATATATATAGAAGATATATATATATTATATACATATATATATATATATAAATAAGTTGTATGTTTGTGTGTTTGTCCGCATATGACGTCATTCACAGAGAAATTTTAGTATAAATCCTACAATGGCAGAAGAAACAGCCGAAGAAGCTGCTCAAAGAGTTAATACCAAAAGGCTTGCGGCTAATAGAGAAAGTAAGAAAAGAAAGCGTGCCGAGGAATCACAAGAACAATGTGAAAACAGGCTTGCGTCTCAAAGAGAAAATGACGACCGGGACACATATAAATGACGACCAGGACACTCAAAGAGAAACTACAGACCGGGACACAAATGACGACCGGGACACCGGGAATATAAATGACGATCGGGACACAGGGACACAACTACAACGGGGCCGCCGGGGGGCACAGGGGGATATATAAATGACGATGGGGCATAGGGAATATTCGATTAGAAATCATCATCAACAAAGCTCAAGGGCAATCATTAGAAAAATGCGGTATAGATCTGAATACGGATTGTTTTTCCCATGTTGTATGTTCAAGAGTCAGTAAACCTGACAATCTATTTATATGCACAGACAATGGGACAGCGAAGAATGTTGTATATTCGCAAGTTTTACGCAGTTAAAAACATATATATATATAAACATATATATATATATATATATATATATATATATATATATATATATATATATATATATATATATATATATATATATATATTCACAGGTGGGATACGACTTACGCGCGGTATTTTTTAACAATTTTTAAATTGTTAAAAAATACAAAATTCGACATTTTTGCAGATAGGAGTTTGAAACCTCTACAGCAAAATTCTCAGATACACTTAATCTGATGGTGTGATTTTCATTGAGATTCTATAGCTTTTAGGGGGTGTTTCTCCATTTTTTTTTTCGAAAATAGGGCAAATCTTCTCAGGCTCGAAACTTTTGATGGGTAAGACTAAACTTGATAACACTTACATATTTGAAGTCAGCGTAAAAACCAAATTCTTTTGAGATATCTATTGGTACCGAAATTCTGTCTTTTGGAGTTTTAGTTACTATTGGGCCGGGTCACTCCTTACTTACAGTTCGTCACCACGAACTGTTTGATGCTTTCAAAAAACAGGAGTCAAGCTTTAAAAGAAAGAGCAGGGACCAAAAAAGCGCCGATGCCTCTTATGTAGAGGATGTGTTTATTCCGTTCAAGCGAACTTTGCTCTTTACTTCCAGTTGAAAAATCTGTTTTTTTTTTTTTTTTTTTAACCTTACATCTGTGGATTATGGTTGAAATATTAACTGTATAGGTCAAATGTAAATCTTTGGCTGCGTGAATATGAAATGAACGTAGAACAGTACACAGGGGGGGGGGGCAAAAACCCAATTCTAATATCCTTATAGTTAAAACATAAGAATATAAAGTTCATTGCATGATGGCATATGGACTTCAAAGCACATATTTTTCAAGCCTCGGATAACCAAAGTATCGTTCAAGAAATGTCATGTCTGGTCCTCGACTTTCTCACCAAAAGTTTTGTAGTAATTCATGGAAGTCTTGATAAATTATACGTTTTTTTAAGATGGGAACTCCTTTCGAAAAAGTTCAAATATGCCACCTGATCGTCAAAAATAAGAGAAGTGCCGGCCAACGGGTTTACTGCAGAGGTTAATCGATGGGTTATTCTTGTTGCCTCGATTCACGGGGGAATGATCTGGAGAACTCTCCTCATCACGTATACCGTATACATCCTTTTTTAGAAGATATTGCAAAATGATTGATTTCATAAAGCATAATATATCATTTTTTCCCCACTAGATTCAGAAGTTACTTTTCGGTAAAGCTGGATCCAGAATCCCCTTCATTTTATTTAATTGCCATTATACAGCTCATTAGAAAATAAATATAAGGATAAGTCAATCCTTCCACTATCAATCATTACTAAGCGTCCTTAATGAAATGACTTTAAAAGCTGTCTCTTTCTTTGTAGACTTCCATCTACTGTATGATTTGTGCTGTAACAAGTCTTTCAAATTTGAACTTAACTATTGACTATTTCTTAATTTGTTTTTAAGAGTCAAGTGTTAAGTACCTGGGTAAAGAATTTATTACAGTAGCATTGAGGGTGTAAGTCATACAAAGTACTGTATTTACTCCAGTCTCATTATACGATTTTGTCAGATTACAGTTGCAAACTGCAACGATTTTATCAGTTCTGGCATAATTCAGATTTGGCGTAATCCATAGCCCCCCTTCTAATATTTTCTTAAGAAATACCTCTAGTCATGAATCCAAAATTTACTAGCCTAATCAAATAAAATTGAGCACAACAGCACTTCAATTCATGATTAATACAATCCAAAATACATCGCACAAATATGATACTGATCGACGACTAATTAGAAAATAATAAATAAGAATCAGAATAGCAATAATAAAAAGCACTTGATATGACGTACGTTCCAAAGATCTTCTTAATATGGCACGCGAAGATGATTAAATTTAATTTTCTAATAGCTACAATCTCTGCATACCAAGTTGAATGATGAGCTAAACAACTTTCTTTTTAATATAGTGTCTTCATAATTAAATTGAATTAAATTTTTAATTAAATTGTGTTCATAAGAGAACTAATTGCAGATAAAAGGGGAACAATCCTCCCTTTCCCCAAAAAACTGTTTTTATTTCATATATGCATAAAAAGAGACATACAGAGAGGATAAGGAGGAAATTGGGTCGTATAAAATTTAATTCATATTTTGTTAGAAGTGTTAAAAGCATTACACTTAGTAACAGAAGTCCAGAGAAGTCGTATAGTTGGACCAGTGTAAATAAAGAGATTTGTATGACTATTGCACTGCCAGAATGTAAGTTTGCCCAGTATTTAACACTTGACAATTAGAAACAAATTTGGAAGCATTAAACAGTTAAGTTCAAATTAGCCAACTTGTCACAGTACAGGTCATGTGATAGCTGGGTGCCAACAAAGAAAAGGACCACTTTTCAAGTGCCTCCATTTGGTGCACTGAGTAAGAGTAATAGTGAAAAGTTTAACTCATTTTCAGATTTAATTTTTACGAAGCTGTTATGGCACTTGACTGAAGTGCAGGAGTATCTGAATCCAGTTTACCCTCCCCCCCCCCGAACCAGCATTTGAATCCAGTCGGGAAGCAAAGACTATACAATGCTCACTAAACAAAGCTGAATATCAATCTTCCTCTAATATCCACTCACGAAAGACATACTGTATAAAGACACGGGCGTAGGGAAGGGGAAGGGGGCAGCTACTCACCCCCTAGAACTTCAAATTTACACTAGATATTAACGAGAACTTTTCGTACGTTGGACGCTTACTGCTTGACGGTTGAAAAAGCCAAAAATAAATAGAAATTTCCAAATATTGTTTCCGATATCGGTACATACATTTCGGTATTGAATATTGATCTTTGGTCAGATACATAAATATGTCAATTTTGACATTTAACATCGCCCAACATTAACCCTTAACTGACACGGAGAAAAAAAGCTTACACTAACTACAAAGTTGGGACTGTGTGATCCCTTTTTTTTGAAATTTGAGAAAAATGCTGTTGCAAATTTATCCCAATTTTGCTAACAAAATATTCAGATATATCAGTTCGAAATACAAAAACACCAAAATCATTCCACGACATCCTCAGATGAAAATCATGTATGGTTCTTGATCAGATTATGCAGTGCTCGTGGGATCCTTTGGAGGGTTGCTCTGTTCCTTATATGCCAGTCGATGAGGGATCGTCCTAGCTCTATAAGTATTTTTCTTCGGGTCAAGTCTTTTCTTGGGGTGTTGAATAGCTCAGAATGATATTGACATTGACTGCACCTATGTCCACGATCGCATGCCACACCTTCTTGAACCATCTTCTCATGCGGGGCCTAGTTGTGTAAGTGAACTGATTCTGGTCTAGAGAGTCCACTAATTTTTTGTTTCGTTGTACGTCATGACGACCTCTGGTTTACTACTCTCATGTTCAACTGAGGCTGAAAACGGGATCGAAGAAGCAAGAATAACTACATTTTTGGGAGGAAATACGACAGCAGATTCAGGTGGTCTTTGAATTAACCCTTAATGAATTAACCATTAACCCTTAACTGACACGGAGAAAAAAAGCTTACACTAACTACAAAGTTGGGACTGTGTGATCCCTTTTTTTTGAAATTTGAGAAAAATGCTGTTGCAAATTTATCCCAATTTTGCTAACAAAATATTCAGATATATCAGTTCGAAATACAAAAACACCAAAATCATTCCACGACATCCTCAGATGAAAATCATGTATGGTTCTTGATCAGATTATGCAGTGCTCGTGGGATCCTTTGGAGGGTTGCTCTGTTCCTTATATGCCAGTCGATGAGGGATCGTCCTAGCTCTATAAGTATTTTTCTTCGGGTCAAGTCTTTTCTTGGGGTGTTGAATAGCTCAGAATGATATTGACATTGACTGCACCTATGTCCACGATCGCATGCCACACCTTCTTGAACCATCTTCTCATGCGGGGCCTAGTTGTGTAAGTGAACTGATTCTGGTCTAGAGAGTCCACTAATTTTTTGTTTCGTTGTACGTCATGACGACCTCTGGTTTACTACTCTCATGTTCAACTGAGGCTGAAAACGGGATCGAAGAAGCAAGAATAACTGCATTTTTGGGAGGAAATACGACAGCAGATTCAGGTGGTCTTTGAATTCAAAAATGAACGAGTCGCGTTCCCTCGTATGAATATCAAGGGAAAAGGGAGGATATCTCTTTTGTTCTTTATCACCGTGTTTACGTACGTCATTCTCAAAGGTCTGAGCATTTCAATGAGTTCTATGAACGTGAACCAGTGCCATGTTGATGTTCCAGCTATTCAAGAAATCGACAACACTCACCTTGGAACTGAAACATTAATTCCAACTATAGGTGTTTTCTTTCCAGTGTAGACAGAGACATTAGATAGATAAAATGTCTTCAAGACCGCTAGACATTAGATCTGGAATCCAAACTTGTTCAGTTTAGAACAAATTTACTTCTTGAATTTGTACCGTAACCTAAATGCAACTAGCATTTCATCAATCACCAAGTATTAGCCTGGTGAGTAATTTGCTTTGCAGTTTGCGATGAAGAGGTCAAAAACCTCTTTGATGGGAGCTAGAAGTTCGCCTCTTTCTTGACGTGTGTGCGTATCATCAAACTGAAGAGAGTTTTCCAGATACTAGAATTGATACTAGATACTAGAACCAAGGAAAATCAGAATTACCAAAAAATAATAATAAAAAGGGTCTAATAAAAACGAAAATATTTTCCCCTCGAATGTAGGACACTTAAATAAAACAAAATCAAACTAACTGTTCTCTAAAAAGCTCGTAGAGTTGATTTCTCTGCTTTCTTACAAAAAAGTTATGCAAACTGCAGGGCGGGGTTTCCTGGACAACAGACCCCAGTATCTACACACCTGCAAGCGATTTCGAGATGTTATTTTACCCAGCTTTAGTACCCAAACGGTCCAAAAAATAGACGAAATATCAGCCTCCTAGCATAACCCAGTAGTACGAAATAGAAAAAAGACTTAGCGCTGGGGTCTAAGAGACCCCACCCTGTCAGTTAAGGGTTAAAACTTTTGAATTGAATTCTTAAAATATGAAGCTGTTATCTTGTCATAATGTAATTTTGAAAAAAGTAAGAGGAACACCTTTTTGTCGTGTTCATTTCAAAAGATTGTCCCTAAGTTTGAAATAACCTAGCATAAAAGATTGAAATATTGACCTACTACTAATCCAAAATTGCAAAAATTTAAGCACTTTAGGAACTGACCGTGGTGGCAACCCTGTCAACAACACTACCTTGTGGTATCCCCCTCCATCACAGAATCGACTGCCCCTCCTCCTAGACAAGATGCTGCCTACGTCCAAGTTTAAAGTTATATGAAAGCCCCTGCAATATCAAGTTATAGTAACATTAGCTTCTGAAGAAGATCCTAAAATGCCCACTTAGTTGCTTCATGAGCACTTTTGACAATTTAACATATGTTGGAATTCTACAAGTATATGTGCTACCCTTCTTTTGAGTTAATTCCCTATTAGATTCCTACCAAAGTTGAGACAATGAGAATAACCCATTACATCCTCCTTGATAGGCCTACAAACTAGCTTTGCCAGAAAACTTGTAGACTGGAATATCTGTTTATATGTCTCATAATGAATTGAATCATGGAATAAACTACATTAAGCATTAAAGCCACTGCTGAAATCCTGGAAAAGAGCTTCCAGTTTAAAGAAAAAAGAAAAATAAAATCATAGAGATATAGTGGCATTACAACTGCAATGTCTTTTTTCTGTAACACTTTTGGGAAGCAGAGCAGAAGACTAGCATGTCACTTGAACTGACTTTGAATTACCTGACGCTTGGAAAATATGCGTCTTGAGAGTCATATATTGTGGTTTTTACACACTAGAGTATGTGTTCCTCTTTTTTAACTACAAGAATACTGAGAGGATATTTCCACGCCATCTCCTCCTTCCTATGTGCTGTTTTACAGTCACATAATGTTCCTACAATCAAATTTATTAAAATGAAAGAGATAATAAATCTACCAACAATAGCCCCCATATGCAAGGCTAAAAAAAGAGCAAAATTACATCTTGAAACAAAAAGAATATATTCTATGTATAAGGGGATTGGTGCAGAATATCCAGTAATAACATGTCAACAGGAGATCCCTTATCCATACGTTTTGAGAAATGCTTGTATATATCAATGAGTTTAGTGTCAACTGATCCATTGGAATTAAATCCATGATGAATAGGCGAGAGCAGATTGTTGGTATTTAAATGAACCATAATGGCAGAATTGACTATAACTTTGGGTAGTTTCCCAATTGCTGAGGTAAGACAAATTGGTTGATAATTACTAGCTTCATTTCTATTGCCCCCTTTGTGTACAGGCATGATGTCTTGCTATCTTTCAGAATACATTTAGTACTAAGGAACTTTTGGAAAAGTAGAGTGAGAGGATGTGACAACACTGTATATGTATCGTGTAGTAGCTTGGAGGTTCTCCATCCAGTCTCGTAGATTTATTTAGGTTAATCTTCTTCAATTGGGTTTCTACATCGGTTTTTGGTTATATTAATGGGTGCTATGCCATTTAAAATTTCAAATCTTGGGGATCTGGAATTGGAGTACTGTCAGGGACAGTAAATACCAAGATGAACTGCTTATTTAATGTATTCTGAATCTTGGGTCACAGATTTCACTGCCATCCAGTTCTTTATATTATGCTGCTTTTCAAAAACTGCTAATAGTCATTAACCTGGCAATGCACATCTCCCTGATTGACACATGGATGGACTTAATAATACATTTCTTTATTAGTCTTTCTATAAATTATACTGTTGTAAAACTGATTATGCTTTAAATACAAGATATCTAGTTCAGACTAAATGATTATGCTGAAAATAGGATAGAAAAAAACTATTTTAAAGAAGTTAAAAATTCAATTGGCCCAAACCCAACTTAAACCATAAAAATGGCAATCTATAGATGCCTATATTTTTGTTCAAGTGTCTCCTCCTGGAGAGCCACTATTCTGCAACTTTTCCATTACTTTTGCTTGAATAAAAACAACAAAGTTTGTTGATACACGTTTTAAATGTAACATTATTTAAAAGTTAATTGGGGTAAGTGGTATATCCAGGGACAGGGTATAAGGTGGGACATGGTACTTATCTGCCATCTAGCATTCTTTAAAAAATCTAATAAAGCCACCTAGCATAGTTCATTCAATGGTGGACATGACAGTTCCATCATTTTGGTAAGTAGCTATTTTCGTTTTTGAGAAAATTGACTGCAAAGTTTTGGCTATGCCCCACAAAAAATATTGGGGCAATAGTTTGTTTTTTTGTGTTTTATCTTGTAATGGTTTGTAGAAATTGTGTATGTAAGATAGTAAACAAAAGCTAAAACATCAAAGGCCATCTTGTGGAAAAATATGCAATAGTAAAAAAAAAACAGACATAATTTGCAAGTAGAGGTCGCATGGTATATACTGGGACAAGAATAAGTGGTATGTAGTGGGACATGTCCCAGTATATACCATCCAACCTCTACTTGCCTGACACTTATTGCAGAATGGCCCAATTTTGACTTTAGATGCTTGTTTGCCTGGGCATGCCATGAGCTTTAACGAGCACTATGTACAGGGGTTTTTCTCCAACTTGCAGTCAGTTTTGAAGAAAACTCCATTTACAGCAAGCAACATATTCAACTGTGATGAACCACTGTTCATGTCCCTCCAAAGGTTTTTGCTGAGAAGGGCAGGATAATAGTGGCCAAAGTAACTTCAGCTGAGCATGGCATGATTGTGACTATGGTTGGAACCATCTCTGCTAGCAGGCAGTACCTTCCCTCTTACCTTATATTCCTGCTAACTCTGCTGGAGGAGCCAGGCCTTCTAGATGGGCAAACCAAAAAACTGTTCCTGGAATATCTCAAACATTTCAAGACTTACTCACATGCTTCCCCTGAAAGCCTAAAGCTTTGGATAATGGTCAACCATGAGTTCTAAATCTGTTCTGCAGTTTGCAAAAGATTCTGGAATCAGTTTACTAACAATACAACCCCACTGCAGGCACCAGTTGCAGCCATTGGTCATTTGTGTATATTTTCCCTTCAAATGCCAATACAACAAGGCTATGGACAACTGGATGCTGTCCAACCCAGGGAAGACTGTGATGATATACAAGATTGCATCTCTTGTTGGTAAAAGCCTCCCCATATCCTTCATGCCAAAAAACATAATGAGGGGCTTTGAGAAGACAGGGATAAGGCCTTACAAGACAGACATCTTTACAGAAAAGGATTTTCTAACCTCTGCTGTAACTGACAGACCTGCATGTGATGGCTTGGATCCAGCTGAACCCGGAAACAGCCTTGCCAAAACCCCAAGTATAAGTGGGCCTGAACAATCCTCCACACCCGTCTCAGTTCCTGTGATGCCAGAACAAGTTTGGTCATATTCTTATATGCTATGAAGATTCTTACTGACACTCCTGTGAAAAGACAGATTGAAGAACAAGAAGCCAAAATAAAAGATAAGAAAGCACAGGGTGGCAGGGCTAGAGGAAAAGTTGGGACTGTTGGAAGAGCTGAAAAAGCAAACAAAGGCCAGACAACAAAAAACTATTTGTGGATTCAGAAGGAAGTGATGATGAAAAAATGATTCTTGATGATGATATTGATGACTCAATGAAACTAGGTGAATCAGAACATGAAAGTGAGAAAGAGGGAGAGATATTTGACAGTGTCTCTATAGAATATTTTGTTAAAGTTGTTTATAAAGGAGGGTATTTTCCTGGGTCTGTCCAAGAGAAAAACAAGAACAGTGTCAGAGTGGGTGTCATGTGCATGGCTGGTCTAAGAAAGTGGAAGTGGCCAGACCAAGACAAATCAATGTTTTATCCAAGCGAAGACATTTTGAAAAAGTTGTTGCCTCCTACCCCACCAGCACCCAGTACAGCTTCCACAGCAGCATCATATCTTTGTGTTTGCTGACTGGTAGTCTAGTCTTGTGCCAGAGATATTTTTATTTTTAAAGTAGAATTTTTAATGTAGTTTTTACATGATGAATAGTTGAAGTTTTCTACCAATACATGAATCTTTTTACTATGTCCCAGAGAATACCACCCTAGTACTTTTTCCCCCTTTTTTTCTTCTAGCTATACAAGAAAAATCGCAGTTTATGCAACAGTTCTGGGGCTTTCATTTCAGCCATAGACCATTTTTCTACTTCAATGTTAACCATGTATTTTGGAGGTTTTCCAAAATCCATCCTTGCATATACTAGTAAGCTTCTAGTTTAGTGGCTTCTTGCTACTGTATCTTGAAAAGTAGTTTAGTTAGGTGAATAAACTTTTCAGGAATGAATCTAGGGGCAAAAGTAGATGCTGGAAACCTTTGGACAAGCTTTTTCTTATTCTAATGGCTTAAAAGATTGCATAAATGACAGGGACCTGTCTGAACTCAGACAGAAAATATCTTACCCTAGTTTTAAGTTTTCAATCTCTTTTATAATGATTTTTTTTAATGTAATTCTTATTATTTCAGCAGAATTTGTGCCATGTCAAGGGTTTTTTCAGTGAAATTTGGTAAAATTCTAGCTAGCTACTTTTTGTTATCTTGGAAAGTGGTTAGGTTAGGAAAATGAAACTTTCAGGAATGGGTCTACAGAATAAAGTATGTCCCAGGAAGGAATTTTCAAGTACCAATCTCTACTCCTTCTCTCTCTAAAGGGCAGCAACTTTGATGACCTTTAAAAATCCTTGTGTTATAAAAGTGAAATCTTACAAAACAAATACTCTGTTTAAATGAAGTACAAGTAATTGTTTATAGGTTCACAACTTTGCTCAATCCTAATTTATAAGGTTTCAAAAATCTGCAAATACATTCCCTGAATTTAGAAAAAAGCCATTGACATGGCTTAAAATTCTATTAAAACAACAAAAATTGCATTTTCAGAACTAAAACAAAAGAAAAAGAAACTGAAAACTGCAAATTAAGGTAAAATGTTGTTTTGTCAAAATTTCAATAGGTATAGACCCATCAAGTAGGTAAATTTCTAAGACTTGGAAATCAGAAAAGGGTTAACATAGAAGCTTGGCAATACCTTCCCAGAGTATGTTTTTTACCCTGGATTCATTAATAAGTTTCATTTTCTTAACCTAACCCCTTTCCAAGATAGCGAAAAGTAGCTAGGCTAGAATTTTACCCACACTTGAGTTTAAGATCCAGTTTACAAGGTTTTACTTTCATAGCATTAAGATTGTTGAAGGTCATGCTCTCTAGAGGGAGACAAGTGCTTCAAAATGTCTTCTCAGGACATCATTTGCAGGGCTTCCACTTCTCATGTTTTTGGAAGATTTCTCATGGGAAAAAAAATTGTCTCATGTTCTCATGTTTTTCTCACGTTTTTAGAGGTTTTCTCATGTTTTTCTCTCATTTTTAGAGATATTCAGGGTTTTTTCTCATGTTTACCTTCATTCGATATAATCTCCCGATTTCCGTTGATTTGAGCTCTGTCCAACTTGAAATATGATCTTTTGCAATTTTCTGGCAAACTGCAAAATATGTCTTTATTGCCTGTAAAAGCGGAATTTCAATCTCGTGAACCTTAATTAATGACTTAGTCGGCAGCTTGTCATGTCACTCATCATTGTTGTTTGAAAAAGGGTTGATTTGATTCTTAGTTCATAACTTCGTCTGATCTGACCAGATCAGGTTCACTGGATAATTTGTGTAGAATAAGGACGTGGTTTACCTTACGCAAAAGCTTTTTTTAGGGTAAATACCAAGTTTACTGGAACTGGACAATTATACATGCCTGCATGTGTGCAACCCAAGAAGTAGGCTACTGACCTCTTCTAAAGGGTTAATGGGCTTTTATACTTCTATTATCTGTTTCTTTACCAAAATAACATGTTTTAACTTGAAACCAGTTCTTAACCTGTTGCCAGTTCAAGAATTAATAATTAATAATAATTTATTTGTTACCCACTTGTTTTGACAAATTAAGCAGAGTAAAAACATTAAGGAAAGAAAAACAAAATAGCACAAACAATACAATTAATACAGTCTAATCAAAGGGTGGTAAGGGCCCAAGCGTTGACAGGCCTCAGCACCTAATCTAGCATAGAGTTTTTTATAAACACAAATAATATCAGTGGCACAAAACTTTCTGATAATCTTCTGATTTCTATAAGAACGTGGCAGATACAATAAATATTTACAATAACGAAAATACAGAACTCTTATACCCTGCAAATCTTGATTATTAAACAATGGGCGCAAACCGGAAAGAAACAATATAGAATGATCACAATATGTAGAATAAAGTCTGGATAAAGCCTTTTGTGAAAATCTGCCTTGGTTCGGGAAGATTTTCGCGTACCCTTTTTTAAGTTTACTTTTAATATCATTTAGCCCACAAGATCGAAAAGCCGATAAAGATGAACAAATACTAATAACAAGCCACCAAATCAAAGAAACGAGCTTAACTGAAAAATAACCACAACTAAGATCACTACTTTGATGCTTAGCATTAAAAACTAAATATTCACATTTTTCAGTATTAAGTTTGAGGCCGATTTCCTCAAAAGACTTAGAAACAAGCTGGGTCGACTTAGTTAGGCTAGATTTAGTGCGGCTGATCAAAAGTAAATCATCTGCATATGCAATATACAAAAGATTAGTTAGGCTTAAAAAACATGATGGATTAATACATAGCAAAACAGAATAAAGACAAGCATTAAAAAGATAAGGGGATAAGACTCCTCCTTGCCTAAGACCAGAATGGATGGGGATATTACCAACATAGGTGTCACCTGACTTGAGTTGAACATATGAATTAGCATACCAAAAATGAAGAGTAGATATAGTAGACACATTTGCACCAAGTTGGAGTAACAAATACCAAAGTTGGCTATGGCATATTGAATCAAAAGCTTTTAAAACATCGAGTGCACAAAAATGAACCTCAAAACCATTTTTATGCACTTCAAGTAATAGTGAAACTATAGCACAATGAGCATGTTGGCATCCTATATACGGCTTGAAGCCAAACTGATTAGACATATAATCTACATTAGACAGGAGATCAGGGAGCAAAACATATTCAAATACTTTACTTAAAGTACAAGCAACCATAATAGGCCTATACAAAGCACAACTAGTTGGGTCCTTACCACATTTCAAAATTAACATAATGTTACCAACTAAAAAAGAATCAGGGACTAAAGAAGAGCATAAACACATCTGAAAAAGTAACTGCAAGTGATAAACTAATTCCTCTGAATTGGTGTTGAGGTGAAAAGTACTGATGCTGTCTATATCATAAGATTTTGATTTAAGTCTCTCTACACTTCTTTTGACACAGTCAACACTAAAAGGAGATACATGACCTTGAATGATTTTCTTAGGCAACAGATTAGAACAGAGCTTGGCAAAACGAAAATGAACCGCATATATCACTGTATTGAAAATGTTACTATAATGATTGATCCATGATACATTAGGGATTCAGTCAGCTGTAGGTGATCTATCAAACTTCGTGACATTAATCACTTTTTTCCACTGGCTAGGAGACTTAGGAAATCTTTTTAGGAAAAGCTATCCTAATTTTAGCCACAACTTAGCCCAATTTTTATTGTTTTGAGCTCTGGGTCATTCTTCCAAATTGAACTTCTTGTTTGTGCTCAAAAGCAACATAGGGGAACAGCTACCTCTTCAGACCTCTTTAAACACAATACAATGTGGCTATAATAAATGTTAAGTTGAATTCTGGCTTGTGGGGACCCTATGCTTGTACACAACAGATTAAAAGGGACTTTAATCATTGATAGAAGGCTAACAAATGTAGAAAAATAAAGAGGCCAGTCAGCTTTGTTCCATTCTCTTTAAGAAATCCATTTTCTAGAATTAGGACGAGGGTTCTTCTCAGCAGTAGCATTAAGGGTAACAGTGAGGGATAGGGGGAGATGGTCATAATCAATGCTCATCCTGATCAACATGGACCT
Organism: Artemia franciscana; assembly: GCF_032884065.1. Classification (NCBI taxonomy): domain Eukaryota; kingdom Metazoa; phylum Arthropoda; class Branchiopoda; order Anostraca; family Artemiidae; genus Artemia; species Artemia franciscana. The sequence continues at coordinate 55,863,331 of NC_088866.1, read as the reverse complement.
CGCCACGGATGAGACCAGAAGAAATGATGCAATGGTCAATGTCTGAAAGTGAGCCACTATTATGGATATAGGAATGGGAGGCATCTTTCTTTAAAATTTTGTAACTATTCAGTAGGGAATCTAAAAGAAGCTCAGTCCACACTTATGAAGAGTTAATATTACAGTTCATATCACCAATTAATAACCAATCCAGTCCATAACTCTCAATACCATTCAAAAGACTTTATTAATGCACAAGATTTTATAAATTCAGTTAAACTTTGGAGGGATTTCTGGTTGCAGGGGAGATAAACATTAATGAGGACAAGGTTGGCAAGACGAATAGCAATATAACAATCACTCTTGTGATAACATAAAGGGGGTGGTGAAAACAGCATCTTTTTATTAAATATGCTAGGCCACCTAATGGTCTGCCAGAGGTTTTGCGTGCACTTTTAGAAAAAACTGAGTGTTTGTTACTTCTCTGTAGGGAGTTTAAGCTCACTAAAGGTAGAAGATGCTCCTGGAGGAATAAAACATCAAAATTTTCTAATTTCTGATCTAAAGAAACGAACATATAGTGAAGTTAGTCTTAGCACTCACTTTCTAGTATAGGATGATTGTTTCAACAGAAGTTCACAAAGAATTTGGCATTTCATTGAGAATGACACATGTTTGCCTTGACAGTTTGCATATTTTGGTGTAGCCTGGCATGGAGAATCAGGTAAGAATTCATGTTGCCCTGCGCAATGGGAGCAGCATTTTTCTTTATCACAGTTTGATTTTAAGTGATTTGATGATTGGCAATTATAACAGCATTTGGGTGGGCGTTGGTATTTGTAAACTTGATATATCTCATACCCAATCTTTATACCAAGTTGAAGTGCATTAGTAAGCACAACAGCATTTTCAAAAAACACTCTAACAGCCAAAGAATTGCCTATTTGTTTTGCATGAGTAATATTGTTGCAATCAATTAACATTCCCTCATCAAAATTGATCAGTATAGCTTTAATGATTCCAATATATTTTGTTTCTTTTACTTTGACATCACAATCTCTCATTACAGTTGGAACAGCATTGCAAAAGTTCCTTGCAGCAATCTTGCCAATTTGTACCACCAGCTTATCGCCAGAGGGCTTAATGCTATGAATACATTCATGACCTGGAACAGAGTCTATTATTTCGCGATGCTTGGCAGGATTATTTAATTCTGATGGGACTTTAGAAATAACAATGGTCATCAGATCAGGATTCAATGATTGAGCGCCAGGGCTGCTAAGAGGGGGGAATTTAAGATCATATGACAAAATCTTCTCACAAATTTGCTTAAGTTCCAAATCAATGCTTACAAGCTTTGAGGCGGAGCTAGAATAAGCCACAGCAGGAATAACAGGAACCTTGGTAGGTAAAATAATCACATATGTAGGCAAAGACAAATTCTCACTATCACATTTCTGGAAGATTTCCATCATGTCCTTAATGTGATGGTAATTAGCTTGATTGCCTTGGCATCTTTGCACATATTCACCCTCATAAACATGAGACCAAAGTTCTATTTTAGCTGCCATAATAGACTTCTCATTGAAAAAACCAACAGCATGGTTAGCAATAACTTTATCACTTACTCCTTTTTTGAGATTGGATTGCACAAAATTCAACACCAACAAATGTACATATTCCATCATAATGGTATAACCAACAAATATGGACAATTAGCCAAAGTCCAAAATCAAATCAGTTTATTACTAACCATGCTGTCAAACAGCTAACATCCAATTAAATTAGTTTCAAAATAATCCTTTTCAAAGTAACTGAATTCATTATTTTCATCAAACTAAAGTAGAGTGATTTTACTCACAGTTCATAAATATCCAATTCAAACCAAATCCTTTTACTTTGAACTCCAAATCTATATAATCCAGTTATTTGAGATGTTCTCACTCTGAAAGCCAGGTCAGTATTGACCTAGATGCATATCTAAGAGTTGTATTAACAACTCAACTATTTTTCAAGATAAGAAAAACTAGAATTTTGTTTACTAATAGAAACAAGCTGTAAATTATACTAGTAAGTAATTAAGCAATAATAGTAAGTAAATAAAGCAAAAACTTTATTGTTTTAGCATTTTCTTTTAGTTTGTTTTTATACATGCCTATTACTGAGCCTTGCTACACTTTACCCCTAACTGTCCCTAATATGCAAATATAAAGTCCAAATAATATATTTTCAATGTATTCAGCCAACAATTTCTTGTTTTGAAACTGGTCCTTGTTTCATCATAGTTGGTTCTACTTAAAGGTACACAGATTGAAACAACTTAGATGTATTCTGAGAATGGATAGGAAATATATAAATAGGGCTATATATTTGAATACTAGGGGGAGGGGTTGAGGGTGAAGCATGGCAAGACTGCATACAAAATGTGTTAGCTATGATTACTCTGTAGAGGCTATTATGAAGCAAGAATTGTTTCCTTCAGATAGACTAGAAAATGCATTATTTGGGCTATATATTTGTACATTAGAGGGGCTTGGAGGTGAAATAAAGAATGAATACACACAAAATGTGTTAACTATGATTATTCTGTATATTATGAAGTAAAAATTGTTTCCTTAAGATAGAAAATAGGCCTGTATAATTTAGGCTAGGCCTATATATTTGCACATTACAGGGGTTTGGGGTATAGTACAGCAAGGCTGCATGCAAAATGTGTTAGCTACAGTTATTCTGCATATTATCAAGTAAGAATTTCTTTCTTAACATGTTTCCATATAGGTAGCTATCTAGATAAATACTAAAAAAACAAAATTTACTATGTTGATCAGTAGGCCTAAGTCCATCTTTAAGCTGGCAAATTAAGTATGAAAACCAATATTTCTGGCCACACTGAGAGGGGGACTAGGTTACGATTGCAACGGCAGACTTTACTGTTTTTGGAAAGAGCAATGATTGGAGAATGAGGATTAGGCTAACAATGGTTTTTGATAACAGCTTAATGTGAGAATTATTCCTTACCTTAGATTGCCGGTTTGAAAATTCTGTATTTATCAAGTATGCACAGTACAATACAAAGTTATATCAATCCATAGGGTGAGAAAGGCCATTTTCTTTACCTGAGCTCATTTTTTGGATAAAGAATAAACACGATTTTCTATCGAGCTACAATTGGTAGTGATCATAAAGATAGATGGCTTGCAATGTAAGGACCACACATAAAGAATTATGAGCCTTCATTTTCATGAAGGTTTGAAGGCATTTCAAAACCCTTCAAGCCTTCATCTGTTGTTTTTTTTTTAGCAGTCTGTCTATGTTGATGTGATGATTGAAGGCTCAAGATTCTGGTTTTGGTTGGAAACTATTTCTATAGTTCCATACAGTTTTATATCTATAGCTTTTACTGTTTTATTTTCTGCTTCTCTTCTAGAACATTTAAGAAAACGGTGCTTAAGCAAGGTCATATCTGATATCTTGTTAGCTTTAATAAAAATCTAATTTGTTTTATTGGCTAGAATGTATTATATTTTATTTTGTAAATGGCGATAACGACAATAGCAAAGAATAATCGTAATGCTAAAAACAGACAAGAAACAATACGAAAGGATTTTGTTTTATAACCAATTCAGTAGCTAAGTTTATCTCACAGAGTGAATCAAAATGATAAAGACTGAATAGTCTCAACTGAAATTCCCTCGATTGCTGAAACTGAAGAAGAAGAAGACGTAAATATATTCCTGATTATGCATTTTGATTTCTGCCCGTTTTGGGCTTGAATTACACGCATTCATTGTAATGAATGAATGAACTTTATTACCCATAAAAGTGTAAAAAACACAAATTTTGGAGTATTATAAATAAACAAACCGATAAACAGCGAGAAAAGTCCAAACTAGTAAAGACAACATGAACTAATTAACCAGTATCAACATGGAAAAAAGGCTGCAAAAAGTCGTAAACGTGAATAAAGTTGATAGTCTTTTTACATAAATCATCACTGGAAGAGTGAATCCGAGAATGCACGTCATTAAACCAAATTAAGCAATGACTTTTCTGTTTTGGTGCCATCTAGGAAGTCGGAGGTGGAATTTGCAGTATCTGAAATAAGCTGCACGTAGAGTCTGGCGATATTTGTTATGAAACAGATGAGCTATGCCTGATAAAAACAAAAGCACAGGAGCACAATAGGCGTTATAAATCATGCACAATCAGTTGCGGTTGCAACAGCTTTTATTTGGGGATATTTTCCTGTAAGCGACGCGTAGGTTTTTCACAGCTTGATTCACTAGGGATGAACAGTTAGTGTAAAGTGTTGGGCCAAAACACAGACCAAGCCAACTAACTAAAGAAGAACATGGTAGAACTGCAGTCCCAGGAACGGGTGGAGCGACCGCATAGGAGCTATTAAGACAAATAAAATCGCATTTGGACGCATTAACTGACAGTCTAATCTTAGATAGTTCATTGGTTAATATAGTAAAATTGGAAAGCAACCCACGGCAAGTCCGGGCAACAAGTAGAACGTCATCTGCATATGCAAAGTAAGACAAACCAATAGTACCGTAAGAAACAGAACTTTTAAGGGGACGCAGGCACGATGCGAGCAAAAATTTAAATATACTAGGAGACAACACGGCACCTTGCCGAATCCCCTTATTAATTTTAACCGGGTCAGACATTTGACTGGTCAGTTACATGAAACAACCTGATTGGTCAAGTAGGCAAATTTCTAAGACATTGAAATCAGAAGATGGTTTTCTATGTCTTAGAAATTTGCCTACTTGACGAACCTACACATTTTTGGAGTTCAGAAAAAAAAAAAAACATTATACCTTAATTTTCAGTTTTCAGTTTCTTTTTCTCTGGTTTTAGGTCTAAAAATCAGATTCCTGTTATTTGAGCATAATTTTAAGCCATATTAATGTTTTCTTTTTTTTAATTTAAGAACTGTATTTGCAGTTCCTTTAGTAGCTTGTCTAGAATTTTACCCCCTTTTTGTGGCTCCACAAGCAGCATAAAATAAATCCTAGCCTCCCTATATTTCGTGAATTGGTACCGGTGAGGGGTTCCCTTGAACAAGGAAACTGTGGATGTATGCTTCGAGCCCTTCAAGGAAAAGAAGTTTTCAACCCCTTCAGGGGGTAAACAATGTTTTTTTTTCTTGTATATTTGAATCTACCTGGCCGACAAATTTTCATCTGATCAGAAAAATAAGCATTTCGCCCTTTTGAGACTATATTTTTGGGGGATCACGGCCTCAGACTCCTTATATTAGGCTCCTCTTAGCCTAGGGACTTAACTTTTTAAGTTTAACATTCTTTAGGAAAAGTATAGTTTCTGGCCCATTTTGCGCCCCCAAAACCGTATCCTCTTAAGACAAAATGTGGGACTCCTCGTAAGGTAAAAGTGGGACAAAATTTCCAGGGGGGGGGGGCAATCGTTCAAAACCGGTAACCCCCCCCCCCTTACTGTGGCCTTGATTACAACCAAATTTTCATAGCTGTCGGCATGGACCAGTTCGATTGAGTTTATCAGCAAATTTATGAAAAAAAAAATACACAAATAGAAAACGAACCAGCAGAAGTAGTTATCTGGGAAAAGATTTAAATGCAAGGGAATTCGAGGAAAGGGAACCGAGATAATACGTTTCGGATTTGGAATTTTGTAATTCCAAATCCGACTTAATGCTCAGGCTTTATTGATGAAGGATGACTGACTGCCGAGATTTTCCTTTTTGGCCAACCATCTAGGGTCAAAAGGAAAGCAGACCATCCCTGATTGGAGTGGGAGGGGGTCGTAAGGAAGGATTTAAGGAAAGTAGGAGCTTATATGGGGGTGTGAAAAGCGAGGCTTTATGCATATTGGGAGGGAGGATGGTCTGTAGCTGTATTGGCCTCAGGTGACTTAGAGTTGATGTAAGTTGTTAGTATTAGTGAATTTAGAAAGAGCTTGAAAAGGATTAGAGTTCCAATCTTCCTAAAAATTTGTTATGTAAATCAAGATCATAGTTCCAAGTTTTGCCTTTGATTTGGTATTTTTATTCTTCAACAGAATAAGACACTCTTACAATAGTAGTTAGCTTGCTTGGACACTTAAGGTGAAACAATTTCTTTTGTAGCTATCAACAAAAAGTCATCAAACCAGAAAAAAAAATAATCAGATTTTAAGTTATTTTTAATGTTAAAATGATTAGTTTATTCTTTTTAATATTTCTTATGATTTATTTATGACAATTTAGTTATTTATGCCATGTCTGTTGAGAAGATAAAATTCAGCACTCATAAATCTGCCAATACAATTACCTGATTTAATATATTTTTATTTGAATAAAAATTAAAATATGTGTCTCAAATTTTTCATTAAAATAACTAAATGTTTAGAGACTTTAGACATGAGAATACATTATATCAGCTATTTACTTAATTCATTTTTTAATTATAGTATCTCCTTACCTTAGTTCCTCCAGTGCCTCCAAAGGCACACAGGGCTTCCCTCATGTGAGTCCCTGTGTATATATCTTCCCACTCTGGAAGGAGAATCGTCTCTTCTGTGGCGTTCATACGTCCTACGGAGTGTGTTTTTTTGGTCTTACTCGGCGACAAGTGCCTTCCGTTTGCCAGTGGAGAAGCATTTTTGGAAATGTTTGCTCTGGCACGCGTAGGATGTGTCCAAGGTATCGCCATCTACGTTGTCGTACAACGGTTGCGATATCTGGCTGGCCTCTGCTGGTACCGATCTCGTTGTTGCTGACACGGTCCCTCCAACTGATTCTAAGGATTGGGCGAAGACAGTTATTCTCGAAGGCGGTAAGGTGTTTCTCCTGTTCCATAGTTAGCTTAAGGCATTCCATAGCGTAGTTCAGGACATACAGTACATTGCTCTGGAACAACCTGAGTTTCAACTTCAGCGAGTATACGGTGGATTTCTAGACAGGTAGGAGTCTCTGAAATGATATCCTGGTGCACAATTCTTTTTCAGAGTCACCACTGGAAGTGACTGTACTTCCTAAGTACTTGAAGTCTGTCACCTGTTCGATGTCCTCTCCTCCTAGTTGGATTCCCATGGGTGAACTACTGATTGACATAGCTTTTGTCTTCGGGGCGTTGATATGCAGTCCGAAATATTCAGCTTTCTCTGCGAGTTTGTTCAGGAATTCCTGAAGCTTCTGTTTATCAGCTTCTATGAGCCCAACATCGTCGGCGAAGTCAACGTCCTGAAGAAGTTTTCCTGCAATCCGGATTCCATGCCCATTTATCTGTCTAAAGACGTAGTCTACAACTAGGACGAAGAGGAGTTCCGGTCGAACAGCCAGGGACTGGCGTCCCTGCCCCAAGCCAAGCCAGAGAAAACGGTTGGGTGTTGGCCTAGCAAGCCATCCCTGTAAAACAAGGACCGCTAATGAAACGTCAACGATAAGCCTCGGATCCGAACCTCGTATAGTATCCCAAACCTCAAAAAAATCTTGTGACGTTATACAATAGGTACCAAGCCATCCTACCAATTGAGTGTTTCTCATTACACAGTCAGTAAATTTTTGATCCACATAGAAGAGCCTACACTAGGTTTATTTTCCATTTTTTATCCTATCGAAGTAGCGTCAAGTAAGGGGAGCAGGAGGCCTGTTTCCCCCACTCTAGATTCTTAAAATACCTGTTTTTGGGAATATTGCCATTGAAAAATGCCTTTTTGTTACTTCACTGAAAAAATTGGAAAAAAATGACAACCACCCTCTGCTCCCTAGATACCGAAAAAAAAACATTTTGCCCTTCCGCGTATATTTCCATGAATTGACGCCACTGGTCTGTCGCTTGGTATTCTCTCAGGGGCAATTTTAGGAGTGGGTCTTAGGGGGCACTCGCTCCGTTCGGAGAATTTTAGGGGCGCAAAATTTCAAATAAATAATCTAAAAGTTCCAATTATTATATAATTTTCGAAATTTTATTCTATTAAAATAAAGTAGAGGGCACAGTTAATACATTTAAAATTATAAAAAACAATTAATAAAATAAGAACAAATCAAAAATAATTAAATGAAAATAATTAAAATAAATAATAACAATTTAAATAATATATAAAAAATAAATTATTTATTAATAAATTGAAAATAATTTTGGTGATAAATAACAATTTTGCTAAAATTTGGACCGAAAATTTTGTGGGAGACAGATGGGGAGCGATAGTCAAGATTTTGCCCCGGGCGCAAGAAAGGCCAGAACCCCCACTGCATTCTCTAAAGCTAGATAACAATAAAATTCTAGTGCCAGCATCCCACCACCCTTTAAAGGGTACCCTTACATGATTACCCATAATAAAGGAAATACAGCCAAAACCTAAATTCGTGTCTTTATTATGGCTTTCCAGGCGAAGTCACCCGTGCATTTTGACTTTTTTGACAGCTTTAGTCCCCATTGGTTCAATTCTCAGCTAAGGGCAAATTAGGGGTATCTGAAGAGACTTTTTTCAGTTAAAGCCAAATCCAGTGAACGAAAAGCTGTTTGCACTAACCAAAAAATTAATATGAAATTTTCTCCCTCCTCCCAAGAGCGTAATCTATTTAATGAAAATACAATTAAGTTGTGAAAAAACAGAACATCATATTGCCAACCAGGATTTCTAAAAACATACCATCAGCTTATACGTAATAGCTAAGGATTTTTGAATCACCTAATCAGGCTTTTTGGTGTACCTACCATAACAATAGTTTAAAAAGCTTTGCTGATAAATAATTCCTTTGCTTGAAAATTTTCTCGATAAAAAAACCGACGGGCGAAAAGCCTAAATTACAGATTAACTGATTTTACCCTTGAAAGAAAAAAAGGCACTTGGGGAACATACACAGTGATAATTTCAAGGAAAAATTTTCATATAAAAAAAAACTTAAAAACTAAAACTTTGTTTTTAACTATAGAAAAAAACCTTACTTAAAGTTTAATTTTACTTACAAAACTTAATTAAAAAATATAGAAATTCAAATTATTAAACAAGAGCTACGAGCTCATATGGCACTTGTGACGAGGCAAGAAGAGCTAAGAGACAAGAGCTCATATGGTATGAGCTCTAACAAAATTCTAAGAATCAATAGATAGATTTAAAAGGAAAATCAGAGGCTTAATGCCGGTCGGGATTAAAAATAAGAGTTCTGAGTCACGATGTCCTTCTAAATATCAAAATTCACTAAGATCCGACCACCCACTCGTAAGTTATAAACACCTCATTTTTTCTAATTTTTCCTCTCTCTTTAGGCCCCCAGATGGTCGAATCTGGGAAAACGACTTTATCAAGTTTGTGCAGTTCCCTGACACGCCAGAAGCAGTTCCCGTCCAGAAGCACCAAACTCGCCAAATCACTGAACCCCTTCCCCGAACTCCCCCAAAGACAGCGAATCCAGTACGGTTATATCAATCACGTATCTAGGACATTTGCTTATTCTATCCACCAAGCTTCATCCTGATTTCTCCACTCTAAGCGTTTTCCAAGATTTCTATTTCCTTCCTCCAGCCCCCAAAGTCTCCGGATCCAATTCGAGTCGAAAATGGAGCATCTGAGACATAAGATCCTTCTATATGTATCAAGTTTCATTAGTATCAGATCACCGATCATCCGATCACATTTCCACGTTTTCCAGGAATTCTGGTGTCTCCCTCCAACTCCCCTTAATGTCACAGGATATGGTCGGAATTTAAAATAAGAGCTTTAAAGCACAAGATCCTTCTAAATATCAAATTTCATTAAGATCTGGTCACCCGTTCGTGAGTTACAAATACCTCATTTTTCCGAATTACCCCCCCCCCCCAACTCCACCAAAGAGAGAATATCCGGTCCGGTTCTGTCAGTCACGTATATTAGACAGGTTTTTATTCTTCCCATCCAGTTTCATTCTGATCTCTCCGCTTTAAGTATTTTCTAAGATTTCCGCCCCCCCCCCCCCCCAATGGACCTGGATCCAGTTGAGATTTAAAATGAGAGATCTGAATTACGAGGTCCTTCTAAATATGAAGTTTCATGAAGATCCGATCACTCCTTCGTAGGTTAAAGATACGTCATTTTTTCTAATTTTTCTGAATTAACCCCCCCCCCCCCAATAGAGCGGATCAATTCCAATTATGTCAATCACGTACCTAAGACTTCTGCTTATTTTTCCCACCAAGTTTCATCCCGATCCCTCCAGTCTAAGCGTTTTCCAGGATTTTAGGTTCCCCCCAAACTCTCCCCAATGTCACCAGATCCGGTCGGGATTTAAAATAAGAGCTTTGAGACACGATATCCTTCAAATTTCATTGGGATCCGATCACCCGTTCGTAAGTTAAAAATACCTCAGTTTTTCAGAATTAACCCCCCCCCCCAAAGAGAGCGGATCCGTTCCGGTTATGTAAATCATGTATCTAGGACTTGTGCTTATTTTTCCACCAAGTTTCATCCCGATCCCTCCACTCTAAGTGTTTTCCAAGATTTTAGGTTTCCCCCTCCCCCCCAATGTCACCAAATCCGGTCGTGATTTAAAATAATAGCTCTGAGACACGATATCCTTCCAAACATCAAATTTCATTAAGATCTGATCAACCATTCGTAAGTTAAAAATACTTCATTTTTCTATTTTTCCAAATTAACCAGCCCCCACTGCCCCCCCCCCCCCCCAGATAGTCAAATTGGGAAAAAGACTATTTCTAATTTAATCTGGTCCCGTCCCTGATAAGCCCGCCAAATTTCATCGTCCTAGCTTACCTGAAAGTGCCTAAAGAAGCAAAACCAGGACCGACAGACCGAAAGACAGACAGACCGACAGAATTTGCGATTGCTATATGTCACTTGTTTAACACCAAGTGTCATAAAAAGAACTTTCCTGTGCCAACCTTTATAACAGTATAATAGTATTCACTATAAATTATAATATTTGTTATAAATATATTTGGATTAAAGTATAACATATTATTTAAGTTTTTAATAAATTATGTCTATGGCAGAGTAGTTCTAGTAAACAATATTATTTATAAAAAGTCTGGGAACCCAGTTTTTTGTTTATTTATACAGAAAAACAGTCATCCAGACAAGCAAGGGAAAAATAGAAGTGAGGAATGCATAATATTTTATCTTATTCTTTTCACAAAAATTGTTTGAAAAACACCCTAAAACATATAAAACAAATAAAATACCCTAAAAACAAGAACAAAAGCGATAAGAAAAGGGGGAAGAAAATGAGGTCAATCTCTGCAAACCATAAAATCTATGGGATTCATCTCTCAATCGATACAGACAGACATAAAAAGTAAGTAGGAAACTACTAATAAAAAAGAAATATTTGTATTAAATGTCATACTAGCATTCATTACAAAATATTTCTGCTTATGCAGTCATAAACAGACACTAATATGAAATAATGTTAGAAATACATAATTTTAGCTAATCTCTCATCCTAGAATCGCAAGGTTTAAGGAGGATGGAAGAGAGTTGACAACCAAAATTACTTCTAGTTTCCTTGTTGAGCTCGTGCCTCTCCAAATCCATCATATGACTGAAAGAAAAAGAAATGTACTAGCTAATTAGGAATACTTTTATGCTTCATTTAAGCTAATCGTTTTTAGCTAACAGAAAGATAGAGATAGACGAGAGAGAGAGAGAGAGATAGACGAGAGAGAGAGAGAGAGAGAGAGAGAGAGAGAGAGAGAGAGAGAGAGAGGAGAGAGAGAGAGAGAGAGAGAGAGAGAGAGAGAGAGAGAGAGAGAGAGAGAGGAGAGAGAGAGAGAGAGAATAGAAATATAAATACAAAGAGAAAGAGAGAAGAAAAGTTTGTGTCCTTTCTTGAAGAAGGGAGACAAACTGGCTGGGCATTATAATTTACAATCTAATTACAGTTTTAATTATAGTTAAATTACAGTTAGCTTGTTACTTTAATAAACTAAGCCTTTTTCTTTATCTTCGTCACTTTTGAAAGTTAGCAAGAATTGTAAAAGAAAAAGAATATTTTTAGTACCTGTTGCCGTTGAGGCCATGATGAGCGCGAATCACCACTCTTTCCATTCCAACTACTCTGTTGGTACTGAGGATATGCTGTGGGAACACCACCATACTTGAAACCAGGCAGATTATACGATTGCCTAGGCTGTTGCGGTGAATTAGTGACCGGTGGCACAGGTTTTGGAGTTGGCCACGATGATAACCGTGCCGTTGGCTGTCCCCAAGATTTGAGAGGAGCAACTGGCTCTTTTTTCTGACCCACCAGAGAAGCGCCGACAGCAGAGCTACCAAAAGATCCCCATGGAGCAGGAACAGGCCTTATATCACTACCCGCACGGGTAGGTCCTCGTCCTGTAGTTTGAAACATGGACCCACCTCCTGTTGGACGATCGATAGAACCACCTCGTTCACCAAAACTATCACCCAGGATTCCTCTAATTGGCACAACATCACGACGCTCTTCTGGACCACCACCATAATAGCCGCCATCAGAACTCTAAAGGGTAAATTCCAAACATTATAGAAATTAGACATTAATTACTGAATACAGTAAACAAAACACCAAATTTTAAATAAAGGTTGACAAGACGTAGTACACCTGCTTTATAGCAAGAAAGATAACAACAAAAAAAGATGCACAATTCTCAAGGAGAGAAAGAAGAAGATAAAAAAGAGTAAAGAAAAATAGAGATAGGGATGAAAACCACCAAATGGATAACATGATGTTAGAATAGCCCTCAAAATTAAAATTTTTTTAAGCGTGAGAAGCGATAGTGATTCACTTAGTAATTATGTTTCTTGTATTTAATTGTGCTTAAAATTAAATTGGTGTTTAATTGTGTTAATTAATTTGTCTTTGATTGTGTATTAACTTATGTTTGATTGTGTTAAAATTAAAATGATATCTTGTGTTTAATTGCAACGAGAGGAAGTCGTATGTAAAATCAGCCTCGATCTATCGTTCTTAAAAAAAAAAAAAAAAAAAAAAAAATTGCTCCAAGCTTTTGATAAGTGACAATGTCAATTTTTAGCCAAAAGTTGCAGTTACAAAGCGATGTTCATCTTCCAAGATTATAGTGAAACAAAAACTGCCTTAAATCAAGAATACCCAGAAATAAAAAATATTTTTTTTTGGTTTCAGACAACCTTTCAGTCTTCCTAGTATGTACTATAAGAAGATCTACAATTCTCAATGATATACCATGGTTAAAGTAAAAAAAAAAAATAACTCAAAAAAATAATTTCAAGAAATATAAAACTTATTTTAGTTTTCAAATAATTTTTCAGTCTTCCTAGGATGTGCTATTACGTGGTCTATAGCTCTGCTGTCCTGAACGATAAGAAGCCTTCATAGGTTAGAAAAGAAATTCAGCACCGAAAGACTCGGCCATTATCAAACAGTTCGTGGTAACGAACTGTAGTAAGGAGCGACCCGGCTCAATAGTAACCAAAACTCTAAAAAATTGAATTTTGATATCAATAGCTACATCAAAAGAATCGCATTTTAATGCTGATTTTAAATATATAAGTTTCATCAAGTTTTGTCTTACCCATCAAAAGTTACGATCCTGAGAAAATTTGCCTTATTTAGGAAAATAGGGAGAAACACCCCCAAAAAGTCGTAGGATCTTAACGAAAATGACACCCTCAGATTCAGCGTATCAGAGAGCCCTACTGTAGAAGTTTCAAGTTCCTATCTACAAAAATGTGGAATTTTGTATTTTTTGCCAGAAGACAAATCACGGGTGCGTGTTTATTTGTTTGTTTGTTTTTTTGTTTTTTTTTTCCAGGGGTCATCGTATCGACCAAGTGGTCCTAGAATGTCGCAAGAGGGCTCATTCTAACGGAAATGAAAAGTTCTAGTGCCCTTTTTAAGTGATCAAAAAATTGGAGGGCATCTAGGCCCCCTCCCACGCTCATTTTTCCCCAAAGTCAACGGATCAAAATTTTGAGATAGCCATTTTGTTCAACATAGTCGAAAACCATAATAACTATGTCTTTGGGGATGACTTACTCCCCCAGAATCCCTGGGGGAGGGGCTGCAAGTTACAAACTTTGACCAGTGTTTGCATATAGTAATGGTTATTGGGAAGTGTACAGACGTTGTCAGGGGGATTTTATTTTGTTTGGGGGTGGGGCTGAGGAGAGGGGGCTAAGTTGGAGGATCTTTCCTTGGAGGAATCTGTCATGGGGGAAGAAAAATTCAATGAAAAGGGCGCAGGATTCTCTAGCATTACTATAAGAAAACAATGAAAAATAAACATGAAAACGTTTTTTCAAATGAAAGGAAGAAGTAGCATTGAAACTTAAAACGAACAAATATTATTACGCATATGAGGGGTTCTAAAAATACTTTAGCATAAAGAGCGAGGTATTTAGGAGGAGATAAATACCTTGCTCTTTATGCTAAAGTATTTTTAGTAATTTCAACTATTTATTCTACGGCCTTTTTGATTCAGGGGTCATTCTTAAAGAGTTGGGACAAAACTTACGATTTAGTGTAAAGAGCGAGGTATTAACGAGGGTACAAACCCCCTCGTATACATAATAAAAATATAAGGTTATGAAAGTTTATTACGTAAGTTAATTCTTATGTTACGTATATTTTTTACTAATAAAAACGTTCGTTAAAAATTAAAAGTTATAGTTGCCTTTTTAAGTAACCTCGTTCTTTATGCTAAAGTATTTTTAGTAATTTCAACTATTTATTCTATGGCCTTTCTGATTCAGGGGTCATTCTTAAAGAATTGGGAGAAAACTTGAGCTTTAGAGTAAAGAGCGAGGTATTAACCTAAGGTATCAGTTGGTATTAGCGAGGTATCAGTTGTAACCTAGCTTTCAGAGTGAGAACATCTCAAATAACTGGATTATATTGACTCGGAGTTCAAAGTAAAAGGATTTGGTTTGAATTGGATATTTATGAACTGTGAGTAAAACCGGTCTACTTTAGTGTGACGAAAATAACGAATTCAGTTACTTTGAAAAGGATTATTTTGAAACTAATTTTATCGGATGTTAGCTGTTTGACAGCATGGTGAGTAATAATTTGATTTGATTTTAGACTTTGGCTAATTGTCCATATTTGTTGGTTATACCATTATGACGGAATATGTACATTCGTCGGTGTTGAATTTCGTGCAATCAAATCTTAAAAAAGGAGTAAGTGATGAAGTTATTGCTAACCATGCTGTTGGGTTTTTCGATGAGAAGTCTATTATGGCGGCTAAAATAGAACTTTGGTCTCATGTTTACGAGGGTGAACGTGTGCAAAGACGCCAAGGCGATCAAGCTAATTACCGTCACATTAAGGACATGATGGAAATCTTCCAGAAATGCGACAGCGAAAATTTGCCTTTGCCTACATACGTGATTATTTTACCTACCGCAGTTCCTGTTATTCCTGCTGTGGCTTATTCTAGCTTCGCCTCAAAGCTTGTAAGCATTGATTCGGAACTTAAGCAAATCCGTGAGAAGAATTCGTCGTATGATCTTAAATTCCCCCCTCTTAGCAGCCCTGGCGCTCAGTCATTGAATCCCGATCTGACGACCGTTGTTATTTCTAAAGTCCCATCAGAATTAGATAATCCTGCCAAGCGTCGCGAAATAATAGACTCTATTCCAGGTCATGAATGTATTCACAGCATTAAGCCCTCTGGCGATAAGCTAGTGGTACGAATTGACAAGATTGCAGCAAGGAACTTTTGCAATGCCGTTCCAAATGTAATGAGAGATTGTGACGTCAAAGTAAAAGAAACGAAATATATTGGAATCATTAAAAGTATACCGACCAATTTTGATGAGGAAATGTTAATTGATTGCAATAATATTACTCATGCGAAGCGAATAGGCAATTCTTTGGCTGTTAGAGTGTTTTTTGAAAACGCTGTTGCGCTGGCTAATGCACTTCGACTTGGTATAAAGATTGGGTATGAGATATATCGAGTTTACGAATACCAACGCCCACCCAAATGCTGTTATAATTGCCAATCACCAAATCACTTAAAATCAAATTGTGATAAAGAAAAATGCTGCTCCCGTTGCGCAGGGCAACATGAATCCTCGCCTGATTCTCCGTGCCAGGCTACACCAAAATGTGCGAACTGTCAAGGCAATCATGTGTCATTTTCAATGAAATGCCGAATTCTTCGTGAACTTCTGTCGAAACGATCGTCCTATACTAGAAAATGAGTGCTAAGACTAATTTCACTATATGTTCGTTCAATATTAACGGTACTAAGGATAAAGACGTTTCTTTAGATCAGAAATTAGAAAATTTTGATGTTTTATTCCTCCAGGAGCATCTCCTACCTTTAGTGAGCTTAAACTCCCTACAGAGAAGTAACGAACACTCAGTTTTTTCTAAAAGTGCACGCAAAACCTCTGGCAGACCATCAGGTGGCCTAGCATGTTTAATAAAAAAGACGCTGTTTTCACCACCCCCTTTATGCTATCACCAGAGTGATTGTTATATTGCTATTCGTCTTGCCAACCTTGTCCTCATTAATGTTTATCTCCCCTGCGACCAGAAATCCCTCCGAAGTTTAACTAAATTTACAAATTTTTGCGCATTAATAAAAAGTCTTTTGAATGGCATTGAGAGTAGTGGACTGGATTGGCTATTAATCGGTGATCTGAACTGTAACATTCACTCTTCATCAGTGCGGACTGAGCTTCTGTTAGATTCCTTACCGAATAGTTACAAAATTTTGAAGAAAGATGCCTCCCATTCCTATATCCATAATAGTGGCTCACTTTCAGACATTGACCATTGTATCGTTTCTTCTGGTCTCGTCTGTGGCGAAGTCCATGTTGATCAGGATGAGCGTGATTACGACCATCTCCCCCTATCCCTCACTGTTACCCTTAATGCTACTGCGGAGAAGAACCTTCGTCCCAATTCTAGAAAATGGATTTCTAAAAGAGAATGGAACAAAGCTGACTGGCCTCTTTATTTTTCTACGCTTGTTAGCCTTCTATCAACGATTAAAGTCCCTTTTAATCTATTGTGTACAAGCGTTGGGTCCCCACAAGCCAGAATTCAGCTTAATATTTATTATAGCCACATTGTATCGTGCTTAAAGAGGTCTGAAGAAGTAGCTGTTCCCCTATGTCGCTTTAGAGCAAAAACAAGAAGTTCAATTTGGAAGAATGACACAGAGCTCAAAACAATAAAAAATCGGGCTAAGTTGTGGCTAAAAATTTGGATAGCTTGCGGCCGCCCCTTAAGGGGTAGTGTTTTCGATATTAAACAAAAAACAAAACTTGATTTTAAACGCTATCTTCGAAAAATTAGGTACAATAGTGCTGAATTTCCTAAGTCTCCTAGCCAGTGGAAAAAAGTGATCAATGCCGCGAAGTTTGATAGATCGCCTACGGCTGACCGAATACCTAATGTATCATGGATCAATCATTATAGTAAAATTTTCGATACAGTGATATATGCGGTTCATTTTCGTTTTGCCAAGCTCTGTTCTAATCTGTTGCCTAACAAAATCATTCAAGGTCATGTACCTCCCGTTAGTGTTGACCGTGTCAAAAGAAGTGTAGAGAGACTTAAATCGAAATCTTATGATATAGACGGGATCAGTGCTTTTCACCTCAACACCGATTCGGAGGAATTAGTTTATCACTTGCAGTTACTTTTTCAGATGTGTTTATGCTCTTCTTTAGTCCCTGATTCTTTTTTAGTTGGTAACATTACGTCAATTTTGAAACGCGGTAAGGACCCAACTAGTTGCGCTTCGTATAGGCCTATTACGGTTGCTTGTACTTTAAGTAAAGTATTTGAATATGTTTTGCTCCCTGATCTCCTGTGTAATGTAGATTATATGTCTAATCAGTTTGGCTTCAAGCCTTATATAGGATGCCAACATGCTCATCGTGCTATAGTTTCGCTATTACTTGAAGCGCATAAAAATGGTTTTGAGGTTCATTTTTGTGCACTCGATGTTTCAAAAGCTTTTGATTCAATTTGTCATAGCCAACTTTGGTATTCTTTAATCCAACTTGGTGCAAATGTGTCTATTATATCAACTCTTCGTTTTTGGTATGCTAATTCATATGTTCGACTCAAGTCAGGTGACACCTACGTTGGTAATATCCCCATCCGTTCTGGTCTTAGGCAAGGAGGAGTCTTATCCCCTTATCTTTTTAATGCTTGTCTTTATTCTGTTTTGCCACGTATTAATCCATCATGTTTTTTAGGCCTAACTAATCTTTCGTACATTGCATATGCAGATGATTTACTTTTGATCAGCCGCACTAAATCTAGCCTAATTAAGTCGACCCAGCTTGTTTCTAAGTCTTTTGAGGAAATCGGCCTCAAACTTAATACTGAAAAATGTGAATATTTAGTTTTTAATGCTAAGCATCAAAGTAGTGATCTTGATTGTGGTTATTTTTCAGTTAAGCTCGTTTCTTTGATTCGGTGGCTTGGTATTAATATTTGTTCATCTTTATCAGCTTTTCGATCCTGTGGGCTAAATGATATTAAAAGTAAACTTAAAAAAGGGTACGCGAAAATTGTCCCGAACCGAGGCAGATTTTCACGAAAGGCTTTATCCAGACTTTATTCTACATATTGCGATCATTCTATATTGTTTCTTTCCGGTTTGCGCCCGTTGTTTAATAATCAAGATTTGCAGGGCATAAGAGTTATGTATTTTTGTTATTGTAAATATTTATTGTATCTGCCGCGTTCTTATAGAAATCAGAAGATTATCAGAAAGTTTTGTGCCACTGATATTATTTTCGTTTATAAAAAACTCTATGCTAGATTAGGTGCTGAGGCCTGTCAACGCTTGGGCCCTTACCACCCTTTGATTAGACTGTATTAATTGTATTGTTTGTGTTATTTCGTTTTTCTTTCCTTAATGTTTTTACTCCGCTTAATTTGTCAAAACAAGCGGGTAACAAATAAATTATAATTATTAATTATTAACGAGGGGACAAACCCCCTCATATACAAAATAAAAATATAAGAATATAGAAGTTTGTTACGTAAGTTAATTCTCAAGTTACGTATGTTTCAAACAGTTCGTGGTAACGAACTGTAGTAAGGAGCGACCCGGCTCAATAGTAACCAAAACTCTAAAAAATGGAATTTTGATACCAATAGCTACATCAAAAGAATCGCATTTTAATGCTGGGTTTAAATATATAAGTTTCATCAAGTTTAGTCTTACCCATCAAAAGTTACGAGCCTGAGAAAATTTGCGTTATTTTAGAAAATAGGGGGAAACGCCCCCTAAAAGTCATAGAACCTTAACAAAAATCACACCATCAGATTCAGCGTATCAGAGAACCCTACTGTAGAAGTTTCGAGCTCCTATCTACAAAAATGTGGAATTTTGCATTTTTTGCCAGAAGGCAGATCACGGATGCGTGTTTATTTGTTTTTTTTTTGTTTTTTTTTTTCCAGGGGTGATCGTATCGACCCAGTTGTCCTAGAATGTTGCAAGAGGGTGCCCAAGTTCTAGTGCCCTTTTTAAGTGACAAAAAAAATTGGAGGGCACCTAGGCCCCCTCCCACGCTAATTATTTTCCCAAAGTCAACGGATCAAAATTCTGAGATAGCCATTTTATTCAGCGTAGTCGAAAAACCTTATAACTATGTCTTTGGGGAAGAGTTACTCCCCCACAGTCCCCGTGGGAGGGGCAACAAGTTACAAACTTTGACCTGTGCTAACATATAGTAATGGTTATTGGGAAGTATACAGGCGTTTTCAGGAGGATTTTTTTGGTTTGGGGGAGGGGTTGAGAAGAGGGGGATATGCTGGGGGAACTTTCCTTCGAGAATTTGTAATGGGAGAAGAAAATTTCCATGAAGGGAGAGCAGGATTTACTAGCATTATTTAAAAAAAAAACAATTAAAAAATAAAAGTGAAAAAGCTTTTTCAGCTGGAAGTAAGGAACAGCAATAAAACTTAAAACAAACAGAAATTATTACCCATATGAGGGGCTCACCTCCTTCTAATACCTCGCTCTTTACGCTAAAGTATTTTCGGTAATTTCACCTACTTATTCTGCGGCTTTTGTGATTCAGGGGGTCATTCTTAATGAATTGGGATAAAATTTAAGCTTTAGTGTAAAGAGCGAGGTACTGACAATGGGGCGAATCCCCTCATATATGTAATAAAAACATGAGAATACAAAAGTTCTTTACGTAAGCTAATTTATAAGTTACGTAAATCTTTTACCAATAAAAAGATTCGTAAAAAATTAAAAGTTCTAGTTGCCTTTTTAATTAACCAAAAAATCGGGGGGCAACTAGGCTTCGTCCCCCGCTCTTTTTTTCTCAAAATCATTCGATCAAAATTATGAGAAAGCCATTGAGCCAAAAAAAAAATATGCAAATTTCGTTTTGATTATTCCTCTGCGGAGAGCCAAAATCAAAACATGCATTGATTCAAAAACGTTCAGAAATTAAATAAAAAAAACAAGTTTTTTCAACTGAAAGTAAGCAGTGACATCAAAACTTAAAACGCACAGAAATTACTTCGTATATGAAAGAGGCTGCTTCCTCATCAACGCCCCGCTCTTTACGCTAAAGTTTTTTACTGTTTTAGAAAGAAGAATTGAGAGAAAGAGTCAAACTTTAGCGTAAAGAGCGGGGCGTTGATGAGAAAGCAGCCTCTTTCATATACGAAGTAATTTCTGTGCGTTTTAAGTTTTGATGTCACTGCTTACTTTCAGTTTAAAAAACTTGTTTTTTTTATTTAATCTACTAATAAAAACGTTCGTTAAAAATTAAAAGTTCTAGTTGCCTTTTTAAGTAACCGAAAAATTGGAGGGCAACTAGACCTCCTTCCCCACCCCTTATTTCTCAAAATCGTCTGATCAAAACTAAGAGAAAGCAATTTAGCCAAAAAAAGAATTAATATGCAAATTTCATTTTAATAATTTATGTGCGGAGAGCCAAAATCAAACATGCATTAATTCAAAAATGTTCAGAAATTAAATAAAAAAACTAGTTTTTTTAACTGAAAGTAAGGAGCGACATTAAAACTTAAGACCAACATAAATTACTCCGTGTATTAAAGGGGCTGTTCCCTTCTCAACGCCCCGCTCTTTAAGCTAAAGTTTTACCGAAAAATTGGAGGGCAACTAGACCGCAAAATTTATGTGCGGAGAGCCAAAACCAAACATGCATTAATTCAAAAACGTTCAGAAATTAAATAAAAAAAATAATTTTTTTAGCTGAAAGTAAGGAGCGACATTAAAACTTAAAACAAACAGAAATTACTCCGTATATGAAATGGGTTGTCCCCTCCGCAATCCCTCGCTCTTTACGCTAACGTTTGACTCTTTGCCACAATTCTACTTTTTAAAACAATTAAAAGCTTTAGCGTAAAGAGCGAGGGATTGCGGAGGGGACAACCCATTTTATATACGGAGTAATTTCTGTTCGTTTTAAGTTTTAATGTCGCTCCTTACTTTCAGCTAAAAAAAATAGTTTTTTTTTTATTTAATTTAAACAATAATCAATTCATGTGCATGTTCTCATGTTTCTCATGATCTGATATGGAATAAAACTTTAATATATGCAAACAACCAAGATTACTAGGTACTTATATATATATATATATTTATATATATAAATATTTGATAATATTAAATAAAAAAAAACTAGTTTTTTAACTGAAATTAAGGAGCGACATTAAAACTTAGAACGAACAGAAATTACTCCGTATATGAAAGGGGCTTTTTCTCCTCAACGCCTCACTCTTTACGCTCAAGTTTGACTCTTTCTCTCAATTCTACTTTATTAAACAGTAAAAAACTTTAGCTTAAAGAGCGGGGCGTTGAGAAGGGAACAGCCCCTTTAATACACGGAGTAATTTATGTTGGTCTTAATTTTAATGTCGCTCCTTACTTTCAGTTAAGAAAACTAGTTTTTTTATTTAATTTCTGAACATTTTTGAATTAATGCATGTTTGATTTTGGCTCTCCGCACATAAATTATTAAAATGAAATTTGCATATTAATTCTTTTTTTTGGCTAAATTGCTTTCTCTTAGTTTTGATCAGACGATTTTGAGAAATAGGGGGTGGGGAAGGAGGTCTAGTTGCCCTCCAATTTTTCGGTTACTTAAAAAGGCAACTAGAACTTTTAATTTTTAACGAACGTTTTATTAGTAGAAAACATACGTAACTTGAGAATTAACTTACGTAACAAACTTCTATATTCTTATATTTTTATTTTGTATATGAGGGGGTTTGTCCCCTCGTTAATACCTCGCTCTTTACTCTAAAGCTTAAGTTTTCTCCCAATTCTTTAAGAATGACCCCTGAATCAGAAAGGCCATAGAATAAATAGTTGAAATTACTAAAAATACTTTAGCATAAAGAACGAGGTATTTAGGAGGAGAAGAACCCCTCATATGCGTAATAATCACTTTTCGTTTTAAGTTTTAATGCTATTCCTTACTTTCGATTGAAAAAACATTTTCATGTTTATTTTTTCATTGTTTTTTTTTATAGTAATGCTAGAAAATCCTGCGCCCTTTTCATTGAATTTCTCTTACCCATGACATATTTATCAAAGCAAAGATCCTCCCACATAGCCCCCTCCCCTCAAAGCCTCCCCTCAAACCAAAAAAAGCTCCCTAAAACGTCTATACACTTCCCAATAACCATTACTGTATGTAAACACTGCAAAAGAAAAAAAGAAACAAATAAACACGCACCCGTGATCTGTCTTATGGCAAAATATACGAAATTACATATTTTTGTGGATAGGAGCTTGAAATTTTTGCAAAAGGGTTCTCTGATACGCTGAATGTGATGGTGTGATTTTTGTTAAGATTCTACGACGTTTAGGGGGTGTTTCCCCTATTTTCCAAAATAAGACAAATTTTCTCAGGCTCGTAACTTTCGATGACAAAGACTAAATTTGATGAAACTTATATATTTAAGATCAGCATGAAAATCCGATTCTTTTGATTTATCTTTTAGTATCAAATTCCGTTTTTTAGAGTTTCGTTTACTATTGAGCCGGGTCACTCCACACTACAGTTCGTTACCACGAACTGTTTGAAAAGCAAGTCCGATTTCTAACAACGATATCTACTAAGCTTCAAACTTCTGGTTTCTTTATTAAGGTCTTTAGATTGTTGTAATCTCTTGTTAAAATAAATACAAATATTTCCGCAATTACCAGCCGCCTGACCCCAGCACTCGACACACGAAATGCTTCTGTATATGGATTGTCACTGTCGCTTGTCTTCTAATCGCAGATAATTACTGGTGTCTTTACTGGATAAATATTGGGGACTTTCCAAAAATATTTGATTATTAAATAAAGCCCAATTTCTAACAACGATATATACTAAGCCTCAAGTCTTTGATTTTTTTTTTATGGTTTTTGAATTGTTGCAATCCCTTATTGAAATATATACAACCATTTTTGCAATTATCAGTTTTTTGCTCTTTACGCAAACGTCTTTCCATATTGTATCTGTTCAAAGATATTTGATTATTAAAGGAAGTCCAATGTCTAACAACGATTTTTACTAAGGTTCAAACTTCCGTTTTTCTTTTTTAACATTTTTAAATTGTTTTAATCCTTTGTTAAAATACATAAAAATATTTTTGCAATTACCAGTTTTTGCCCTTTACGCAATTTAATGTCTTTTCAAATTGTGTCTGTTCAAATATATTTCATTATTAAAGCTAGTCCGATTTCTGATAACGATATGTACTAAGCTTCAAATTTGATTTTCTTTTTTAACATTTTTGAAGTTGTAATCCCTTGTCAAAATAGATAATCATCATTTGTAATAATTGCAAATTTTCGTTTTTGAGCCTTCCTACTGACATTATATAACAGGCTGCGATTAGATAGGTATTCTTTCTTCTACAGTGTCTTTTCAAAGATATTTGATTATTAAGGTCCAAAAGATAAAAGTCCAGACGATATGTACTAAGCTTCAAGCTTTGGTTTTCCTTTTTAATATTTTTGAAGTTGGAATCCCTTGTCAAAATAGATCCCTATTTTGCAACTTGTAATAGTTGCAAATTTTCGGTTTGAGACTTCCTACTAACATTATATAACTGGTTGCGTTCAAACCTATAGGCTTAATCACGCAGCGAGTGGGTTTTATCTAACAAAAAAACAAACTAATTAAAAAATTTTCAGGTATTTTTCTAGTTTGAATTAAAACATTAAAATTATTGCTCAGGCACCGTAAATATTTTGACAGTTTATATAATAATTTAGCGATTCTGAGCGGAACTTAAAATTTTTTTCAACTTTTTTTCATGTCTTAAAAAGACATTGCTAATACTTATAAGGAAAGAAATTCGGTGTTGATGTTTTTCTAGTCCGATTTCTACCTAAAATCTTTGCCCTAAAATTAAAGTTCTTCATTGATTTTCTGAAACTTCTGACCTATCTAGATCGTTTTTAGGACAAATATCCCAGGATGTCCATTTTCCTGATGAAATATGGAGCCGATTTCGAGAAAAAATACATACATACATACATAAATATATAACTATTGCTTATTTACAAAGATAGTATATATATATATATATATATATATATATATATATATATATATATATATATATATATATATATATATATATATATATATATAGTATATATATATATGTATATATATATGTATATATATATATATATATATATATATAGTATATATATATATGTATATATATATATATATATATATATATATATATATATATATATATATATATATATATATATATATATATATATATATATATATATATATATATATATAAAACATATTTTTCAAGCTTACACAAAATTTACTAATTTTCAAATTCTTCTAAAAACCACAATTCTAACTTATAAATTCAGAATAAAACAAATGAAAATAGACAAAATCATATGCAACTTTGTTATAAGAATTATAATGAATATAAATAAAGAAACTATATTGAATTCAGAGCAACAATTTCCGGGGAGAATTGCCAGCCCTTTTTTCTGCCCTCAAAATAGTTGCTGTATTCTTTTGAAGCAATATTTGCAATTCATCACCTAAAGGCAAGCAAATTGGAAGATAACTCATATAAATAACAAAAACTATCAGCTCAAGTACGGATTTCTGATAAAGCTCAAAATATCCAAACGGTAAATTTCTAGACGATTTATCACCAACTTGGACTTTAGAACTTCTATGAGGTGAATACAATTTTATTAAATCAAAAGCCATTCCACAAACTCCTGTATTCTCCAATTTATCAAGAAGAATTACATAGCCTAGTGTATCACGTTATCAATCAGGATTTCCACAGAAATATCATCAGCTTACACAAACTGGTTAAGGATCTTTGAATCTTGCCCACCTTAAAAATGGTTTGAAAAACTTTGCTGACAAATGTGCAAGACAGTAAGGATGAAAATGAATCAATCTCTTCAGTCCATAAACATATAGGATAAATCTACCGATAGATACATGCAGACTAAGATTTATTAAGGAAAATATCATTGAAAGATAACATTTTTTCAAATATCATACTAACACAGAGAAAGAAAGAAAGCAAGAGAGAAAGAGAAAAAGAGAGAGAGAGAGAGAGAAAGAGGCAGCTTGTCTTCCTTTCTCATTAACTTGTGAATTTTCAAAACCGGCCTATTTCGAGCTTTGTCAAGTCTCTTCCAACCCCTTCCCCTCTCTCTCTTTCTCCCATCCCTCTCTCTCTTTCTCCCCCTTCCCATCTCCTTCCCCCTTTCCCTCTCTCTCCCTATCCCTCTCCATCTTCCTTTCTCTCACTCTCTCCTCTCTCTTCCCTTCACCTCTCTCTTTCTCTCTCTACCTCTCTCTTTCTCCTCCCTCCTTCTCTCTCTCCCCCTCTCTCTATTTCTCCTCTCTATCTCTCGCTTTCTTTCTCTCTCTCACTATCTCTCTCTTTCTCTCCTTCTTTCTCACTATCTCTTTCTTTTCTGTCTCTCTCATTTTCTTTCTCCCTATCCCCCTCTCTCTCTCACTATCTATCAATCTTCCTCTCTCTCCCTCCGTCTCTCTCTTTTTCTTTCTTTCTTTAGCTTCGTCATTGTTGAACATTAGAACAAATTAAAAAAAGAAAATTTTGTTTTAGTACCTGTTGCTGTTTAGTCCATGATGAAACCGGATCAAAACTTTGTCCATTCCGAGCACTCTGTTGGTACCGAGGATATGTTGTAGTAGAAGTACCACTGTACTGGTGACCAGACTGATTCCATGAATCAGTGACCGGTGGCCCCTGTTGTGGAGTTGGCAGCGATGGTGACCGGGCTGCTGACTGCCCCCAAGGTTTGCGGGGAGCAACTACTTTCCTTTCCCGACCCACCAGAGAAGTTGCAGCATCAGGACTAACTGTAACTCCATATGATGTAGAAGCATTATTGTACTGGTAACCTGAGTGATTCCATAATTGCCCTGACTGTTGAGGTGAATTTGCGACCAATGGCATCTGTGGTAGAGTTGGCCAAGATGGTGACCGGGCTGCTGGCTGTTCCCAAGATTTTTGGGGAGCAACTGACTTCCTTTCATGACCTACCAAAGAAGCTCCAGACATAAGGCTACCAAAGGACCTTCGTGGAACAGTCGCAGGTCTTTTATCACCAACATCACCTATGAATCTTGGCTCTCTAACTTGAAACATGGGCCCATCTCTTCTTGGACGGTGGACAGAACCACCTCTTGGCGAATACGGTGGTATACCCAATCTATCATCAAGGATACCTTTAATTGGTGCAATATCACGACGCTTTTCTGAACCACCACCATTATAGCCGCCATTGAAACCCTAAAAGGTAAGTTCCAAATATTACTAAACTTAAACTTAAAAAAAGAAGGATGATGCACACTTCTCAAGGAGAAAAAAAGAACAAGAAGAGGAGTAAAGAGAACAACTAGACCTAAGGATTAAAATCACTAAATAATTTACAAGATATTAGAATATCCCGCTCCATTACAATTCTTTTTAATGTGATTAGCGATAGTCACTCGCAAATACTGAACTTGCTCCACAAATCCCGATTAAGACAGGTATTAGACCGAGAGCTCTAGCTTCTCTACCCCTATTCAATAATAGCATTGCTGAACCTCAACATAAAACTGTTATGACCTAAGTATTTAGAGGGGTTGATGTCTCGCTACAAATTACGCTGATGATATTCTAAAGACTAGTCGAACACAGACTGGAATAAAAGAGAATTTCTGTTTATTGTGGCAGGAGTATGACCAAATCGGACTCAATTTCAACGAGAATAAAAAACTGATTTGCAGTTTTTTAACCACCATACCCAAGAGCCAATCTGTTTGTCACTAGGTTCCAATGTCGTTCATGTACAAGATCACCTTACTTACCTTGGAATACTAATTGGAAAAAATTTGCTTGCAACACGAACATTGTTCAAAGATTTTTTTTTTTACGAATGAGAGCAGGAAAGCTAATGACTTTTTATTTGCTATGAAATTCAAGTTTATTAACCGTGTCCTAGGATCTCTTTACAATGCTTTTGTGGTCCCGCATTTGCTTGTTCTTTCGCCTTTTTGGTAGCTTTACACTTACAGTGATATTGCTGTTATTAGAAAGTTTTCTTTAAAATATGCGAAATTCCTACTTCGGCTGCCCCTTTGGACTAGCAACACAACTGTATCGACCAGATATGGAGTCACTTGCCCCTTAGATGGTATCCAAAGAAGAGCGGAGTCGTTTTAAAAGTGGCTAAATTTTTGTTTTACTGTCCTGGATGTATTTCTATAGCCTTCTCAATGGTTCAGTGTTGAATTTATTTTCATCGTGCGATTTTGTACATTATGATGGCTAATTCAAACTATTTATTTATTCAGATTCCTTGTGTCTATTCGTAATGAAAGGAAGGTGATATAACTAATTTCAATCTCTCATTCTGAACAAATCGAAAAATTAACTCATTTCTAGCTCTTCATAATTAACAATACTGATTTTCAATCATAAGTTTCAATCCATTCATAAAGTGATTTTTAAGAAATTTGTGAATTTTTTTTTCAAAATTAAAAAAGAAAAATTGCCTAAAACTGAAAATGTCCTGAAATCAAAACGACGTTTTAGTTTTCGATGATTTTTCAGTCTTCCTATGATAAGTTTTAAGATGGTCAATAGTGTTTTTATTTTACTTGTTCTGAACAATATGTAACCCACAGGTTTGAGGGGAAAGTCAGCATCCCAACGCCCTCCAATACTTAAAATAGCAATCAACTCATGTAAGTTGTAAAGTTCTCATGATTTGGTATGAAAATACAATTTTAAAATATGGAAACACCGAAGACTCCTGGACACAATTGCTATAAGTTTACAAAATGGACTTTAAATGACAAGGCTGAATACCGTGATGGGTAATATACCTTTAAAAAGTAGTCGAAACACAAATGCAAATCATTTGGTCGTAAATATACTTCAATTTATTTCCAAATAACTGACTAAATAAGTATTTTGTGTTTAAATACTAAACTTCGTATTTCAAAATCCCGAAACATAAGAACAAAAACCTGTAAAAGACAATAATGAAAGAATGTTTAGTTTACAATACTACATGAGTTTACTATACTACACTATACTCATAGAAGCTATTCCATAATCATAGAAACTATACGAGAATTGAAACTAAATTATGCTATACTATACTTGAAACTAAACCATACTATACTCATACAAGCTATACTATACTCATAGAAACTACACCACACTCTGGATTAAACTATACTTTACTCGTAGAAGCTATATTACCCTCATAGAAATTACACTATACTCGAAACTAAACTGTACTATATTCATAGAAGCTATACTATGCTCTAAGAAACTATACTAAACTCGAAAACAAATATTACTATACCCATAGAAGCTATACTATACTCGTAAAAACTATACTATACTAAAAACTAAACTATAAGGTACTCGTAGAAGCTATACTATACTCATAGAAACTGTAAAATACTCGACACTAAACTGCAATATATTCATAGAAGCTATATTATAATCATCGAAACTGTGGTATACTTGATACTAAACCATACTATACTCATAGAAGCTATGCTATACGCATTGAAACTATAGCATACTTGATACTAAACCGTACTATAATCATAGAAGCTATGCGATACTCAACCAAACAATACCACACTCGAAACTAAGCTATATTATTCTCATAAAAGCTATACTACACTTATAGAAACTATACTATACTCGAAACTAAACTATGCTATACTCACAAAAGCTATTCTACACTCTAAGAAACTATACTAAACTCGAAAGTAAACATCACTATACTCATAGAAGCTATACTATAATCATTGAAACTGTATGGTACTCGACACCAAACTGTACTACACTCATAGAAGCTATGCTATACTCATTGAAACTATAGTATACTCGATACTAAACCACACTATACTCATAGAAGCTATGCTATTCTCATACAAACTATGTCACACTTGAAACTAAACTATAGTATTGTCATAAAAGCTATACTACACTCGAAGAAACTATACTATACTCGAAACAAACCTAAACTGTACTCATAGAAGCTATGCAATACTCATACAAATTATACAACACTCGAAACTAAACTGTAGTATACTCATAGAAGCTATACTAGACTCACAGAAACTATACTATACTCAAAACTAAACTAAACTATATTCAAAGAAGCTATTCTACACTCTTAGAAACTATAATACACTCGAAAGTAAACATTACTATACTCAAGGAAGATATACTATACTCGTAGAAACTATACTATACTCAAAACTAAGCTATACCGTACTCATAGAAGCTAAACTATACCGCACTCATAGAAGCTATACTATACTCATGGAAACCAAACAATACTCGATACTAAACCACACTATACTCATAGAAGCTATGCTTTACTCATTGAAACTTTAGTATACTCGATACTAAACCATACTATAATCACAGAAGCTATGCAATACTCAACCAAACTATACCACACTCGAAACTAAGCTATATTATTCTCATAAAAACTACACTACACTCATAGAAACTATACTATACTCGAAACTGAACTATACTATATTCATAAAAGCTATTCTACACTCTTAGAAACTATACTACACTCGAAAGTAAACATAACTATACTCAAAGAAGCTACACTATAATCATTGAAACTGTACAGTACTCGACACTAAACTGTACTACACTCATAGAAGCTATACTATACTCATTGAAACTATAGTATACTCGATACTAAACCATACTATACTCATAGAAGCTATGCTATTCTCATACAAACTATGCCACACTTGAAACTAGACTATAGTATTGTCATAAAAGCTATACTACACTCGCAGAAACTATACTATACTCGAAACTAACCTATACTATACTCAATGCTATACTCATACAAACTATACAACACTCGACACTAAACTACAGTATACCCATAGAAGCTATACTACACTCATAGAAACGATACTATACTCAACTTAACTAAACTATATTCATAGAAGCTATTCTACACTCTTAGAAACTATACAACACTCGAAAGTAAACATTACTATACTCAAGGAAGATATACTATACTCGTAGAAACTATACTATACTCAAAACTAAACTATACCGTACTCATAGAAGATATACTATACTCATAGAAACCATACAATGCTCGACACTAAACTGTACTATACTCATAGAAGCTATACTATACTCATCGAAACTGTAGTATACTCGATACTAAACCATACTATACTCATAGAACCTATACTATATACTCATTAAAACTATACAACACTCGAAACTAAACTATAGCATACTCATAGAAGCAATACTACACTCATAGAAACTCTACAATACTCGACACTAAACTGTACTATACTTATAGAAGCTATACTATATTCATTGAAACTAGTATACTCGATGCTAAACCATACTATACTCATAGAAGCTATTCTATACTCTTAAAAACTATACCACACTCGAAAGTAAACATTACTATACTCATAGAAGCCATATTATACTCATAGAAACTATACTACACTCGAAACTAAACTATGCTGTACTCATAGAAGCTATACTGCACTCTTAGAAATTATACTATATTCGAAAGTAAACATTACTACACTCATCGAAACTATACTATACTCGAAACTAAACTATACTATACACATAGAAGCTATACCATACTCATAGAAACATTATACAAACAAAGA
Organism: Artemia franciscana; assembly: GCF_032884065.1. NCBI lineage: Eukaryota > Metazoa > Arthropoda > Branchiopoda > Anostraca > Artemiidae > Artemia > Artemia franciscana. The sequence continues at coordinate 55,832,221 of NC_088866.1, read as the reverse complement.
AAGATGAATACAAAAACCGCAACAGTCCATTTCACTGATGATTCAATATATTTTTTCACTTTCAATATCAATTATTTTTTAATTTCATCGTCTTCAAGTTTATTTCTCTTGTATGTCAAAATAGCACTTCCAACTGAAAAAGGGAGCCCGACAGGAGCTCCCTCAGAAATTAACGTTCAGAAATTAAATAAAAAACAAGTTTTTTTTTTACTGAAAGTAAGGAGCGACATTAAAACTTAAAATGAACAGAAATTACTCCGTATATGAAAGGGGCTTCCCCTCCTCAACACCCCACTCTTTACGCTAAAGTTTGATTTTCTCTTAACTCAACTTTTTAAAACAGTAAAAAACTTTAGCGTAAAGAGCGGGGTGTTGAGGATGAGAAGCCCCCTTTCATATACGGAGTAATTTCTGTTCATCTTAAGTTTTAATGTCGCTCCTTACTTTCAGTAAAAAAACTTGTTTTTTATTTAATTTTTGAACGTTTTTCGATTAGTGCATGTTTTGATTTTGGCTCTCCGCACATAAATAACTAAAACGAAATTTGTATGTTAATTATTTTTGGTTAAATGGCTGTCTCATAGTTTTAATCGGACGATTTTGAGAAAAAAGGAGCGGGGGAGGAGGCCTAGTTGCCCTCCAATTTTTTGATTACTTAAAAGGGCAACTAGAAATTTTAATTTTTACGAACGTTTTCATTAGTAAAAATATACGTAAATAACGAATCAACTTACTTAACGAATTTCTATATTTGTATGTTTTTATTATGTATATGAGGGGGTTCACCCCCTCGTCAGTACTTCGCTTTTTACACTAAAACTTGAATTTTGTTCCAATTCCTTAATAATGACCCCTGAATCACAAAGGCTGAAGAATAAATAGTTGAAACTACTAAAAATACCTTAGCGTAAATAGCGAGGTGTAACGAGGAGGTGAACCCCTCATATGCGTAATAATTTCTGTTTGTTTTAAGTTTTAATGCTGCTCCTTACTTTCAGTTGAAAAAAATGTCTTATTTATTTTTGCATTGTTTCTTTTTTAAATAATGTTAGAAAGTCCTGCGCCCCTTCATTGAAATTCTCTTCCCCATGACAAATTCCTCCATGGAAAGATCCTCCCACGTACCCCCCTCCTCAAACCGAAAAAAATCCCCCTGAAAACGTCTGTACACTTCCCAATAGCCATTAGTATATGTAAACAACGGTTAAAGTTTGTAATTTGCAGCCCCTCTCACGGGGATTGGGGGGGAGTAAGTCGTCCTCAAAGATAAAGTTATTAGGTTTTTCGACTATGGTGAATAAAATGGCTATCTCAGAATTTTGATCCGGTGACTTTGGGGGGAAAATGAGCGTGGGAGGGGGTCTAGGCGCCCCCTCCAATTTTTTGGTCACTTAAAAAGGGCACTGGAACTATTAATTTCCTTCATAATGAGCCCTCTCGCGACTTTCTATGACAACTGGGTCAGTACGATCACCCCTGGAAAAAAAAAAACAACAAAAAAACAAATAAACACGCATCCGTGATCTGTCTTCTGGCAAAAAAAAGCGAAATTCCGCATTTTTGTAGATAGGAGCTTGAAACTTCTACAATAGGGTTCTCTGATACGCTGAACCTGATGGTGTGATTTTCGTTAAGATTATAATACTTTTAGGGAGTGTTTCCCCCTATTTTCTAAAATAAGGCAAATTTTCCCAGGCTTGCAACTTTTGATGTGTAAGACTAAACTTGATGAAATTCATATATTTCAAATCAGCATTAAAATGTGATTATTTTGATGTAACTATTGGTATCAAAATTCCATTTTTTAGAGTTTCGGCTACTATTGAGCTGGGTCACTCCTTACTACAGTTCGTTACCACGAAGTGTTTTAATGGATAATTTCTAAGGACTCCCCCTCAAGAGATAGAGGTACCATTCTGTACAGAAATATAAATTCCGAGTAGATGAAGTAGCTTTCATCAAATACATCTCTTCATAAGAAGACCATAGGAACATTTTGTAGTTTGTTCTTCTTGCTGCTGATCTAATTTACTTAAAATTAGTTGAAACTTTGTCCTTTTTGTTTTTAGTGATTGCTTTCCCAGCAAAATGTAAATAAACAAAGATGCATTAATGACAGCAAAACTGCAGTTGCTGCAGTTCAAATCTGGTAAATACAGTCTGCAGCTGGTACGTTAAAAAACTAGGATATAGAGGTTTTATTCAGCTCAGGATATGATTGTAAAATTTTACTTAAAATTGGGACAGATAACATTTTGGGCCTTCGTTTCCTTATGGAGTGGTCTTTTGCAGAAAGTTTTAGTTGAGAAAAGCAGTGCTTTAAGAAACAAGAATCTCTAACTGATCTTAATCTAACTGATCTTAATCAAGGATTCTAAGGGAACAGCGGAAAATAAATCTGGAGAATAACAAGCTAAAAAATAACCCTTCATTCATAACCACAGCTGGTTCAAGCTCAATTAAGTATATAAGATACAAGTTTTTAATTGAAAGTAAGGGACAACATTAAAACTAAAAATGAACAGAAATTATTCCCGTATACACGGGGAACTACTCGCTCCCTTACCCCTCACTCTTTACGCTAAAGTTTAACTTTTTGCCAATTCTTTAAGAACCACTGTTGAAACAAAACTGCTGTTGAATAAGAATAAGAAGCTTATCTAAATCACTGAAAAATATAGCGTAACGAGGGAGAAGTAGAGGAGGAGACAGCACCCCGCATTTACGGAATAATAGCTGTTCTTTTTAATTTTTAATGTTGCTCTTACCTTTAGTTAAAAAAAAAACTTTTTTTTAAATTTAATTTTTCAAATTATTCAGGAAAATCCCCCTCTGTGGAAAACCTCCCAAGAAAAATATCCCTCACAAAAATTGTAACACGGAAAAGTGCTGCAGCTAAGGCCGTGATTAAGTGAACTGATGGAACTCAAAAATCCCATGTTAAATTGAAAATTTGTATTTAAAAAGTACTCAAGTATTCATTGGCGGAAGATGCCGCTTTTAATATCAGGCCATAGCTTCTTGAAGATGCTATAAAATGCTTGAAAGGATTTTGCTCTATTTCCTCTAATTGCTTAGAAATCTTAGAAAATGTCAAGGTCTTTTTCACAAGTGTACTCTATGAAGGATATTGCTTTTGGAACAAAATCGGTACTATCATGAGCAGAAGACAATAACCTGTAAGATGATTGGAACCGTTTTTCGATTTATTTTCCTGTTTTCTAACAGTCCCATAGAATATTTTCAGCTACCTGAAATTTTTACAAGTCGGTTGCCAGAAAGAATCGTTTCAGATCACCGATAATACCCCCTAGAGACCAAAATGACAAGCTGATATAATCAGCTGCTTGTTAATAGAGAGTGAAATTTTCATAAATTATTTCAATGCAATGAAGAAACCTAGAAATGAGAAACAGTCAGGAGCCTTCAGTAAAGTTGTGCACACAAAGCCGAAATCATGAGGAAAATTAAATCAAAGCGAGGTATGCATCTTAAAAGTGTTACCACACATAGACAGCGCCTTTGTAAAAAGTATTTGGAGCTTGGTAGATGCAAATGTCCAAAATACCTAATAAGGTCAAGCGACAAACCTTGAGGCGGAGCAGAACCCTGTAGCTTCTTCCCCATTGCCCTACCAGATCGTAAAAACTTTAGCGTAAAGAGCAGGGCGTTGAGGAGGAAAAGCCCCTTTCATATACGGAGTAATTTCTGTTCGTTTCAAGTTTTAATGTTGCTCCTTACTTTCATTAAAAAAAAACTTATTTTTTAATTCAATTTCTGGACGTTTTTGAATTAATGCATGTTTTGATCTTGGCTCTCCGCACATAAATAATTAAAACGAAATTTGCATATTAATTAATTGCAATTAATCGGAAGATTTTTAGAAAAAAGGAGCGAGGGAGGAGGCCTAGTTGCCCTCGAAGTTTTCTATTACTTAAAAAAGCAACTAGAACTTTTAATTTTTTACAAACGTTTTCATTGGTAAAAAATATACGTAACTTACGAATTAACTTACGTAACGAACTTCTATATTCGTATGTTTTTATTGCGTATATGAGGGGATTCAACCCTCGTAGATACCTCGCTCTTTACACTAAAGCTTAGATTTTGTCCCAATTCCTTAAGAATGACCTCTGAATCACAAAGGCCGTAAAATAAATAGTTGAAATTACTAAAAATACTTTAGCGTAAAGAGTGAGGTATAACGAGGAGGTAAACCCCTCATATGCGTAATAATTTTGAAACCTTTTCACATTTATTTTTTCATTTTTTTCAAATAATGCTAGAAAATCCTGCACCCCCTTCATTGAAATTCTCTTCCCCCATGAGAAGTTTCTCCATGGAAATATCCTCCCATGTAACCCCCCCTCAAATCTCCACCCTAAACCAAAAAAAAAATCCCCCTGAAAACGTCTGTACACTTCCCAGTAACCATTACTATATGTAAACACAGGTCAAATTTTGTAACTTGCAGCCCCTCCCACGGGGACTGCGGGGGAGTAAGTCGTCCCTAAAGACATAGTTATTAGGTTTTTCGACTATGGTGAATAAAATGGCTATCTCAGAATTTTGATTCGGTGAACAAACAAAAAAAAAAAAAGAAATAAACACGCATCCGTGATCTGTCTTCTGGCAAAAAATGTGAAATTCCACATTTTTTGTAGATAGGGGCTTGAAACTTCTACAATAAAGTTCTCTGATAAGCTGAATCTGATGGTGTGATTTTCGTTGAGATTGTATGACTCTTAGGGGGTGTTTCCTCCTATTTTCTAAAATGAGGAAAATTTTCTCAGGCTTGTAGCTTTTGATGGGTATAACCGATCTTGATGAAATTTATATATTTAAAATCAACATTAAAGTGCGATTCTTTTTATGTAACTATTGGTATCAAAATTCCATTTTTTAGGGTTTCGGTTACTATTGAGCCGGGTCGCTCCTTACTACAGTTCGTTACCACGAACTGTTTGAAAAAAACGGGCGCAAACCGGACAGAAAAAATATAGAATGATCGTAATGTGTAGAATAAAGTCTGGATAAAGCCTTTCGTGAAAATCTGCCTTGGTTCGGGACAGTTTTCGCGTACCCAATTTTAGGTTTACTTTTAATATCAGTAAGTCCACAAGATCGAAGTGTAGATAAAGATGAACAAATGCTAATACCAAGCCACCGAATCGAAGAAACAAGGATAACTGAAAAAGAACCACAAGCAAGATCACTACTTTGATGTTTAGCATTAAAAACCAAATATTCACATTTTCAGTATTAAATTTGAGGGCGACCTCCTCAAAATACTTAGAAACCAGCTGGGTCGATTTAATTGGGCTAGATTTAGTGCGGCTAATCAAAAGTAAATCATCTGCATATGCAATATACGAAAGATTAGTTAGGCCTAAGAAACATAAAGGATTAATACGTGGCAAAACAGGATGAAGACAAGCATTATAAAGATACGTGGATAGGACCCCTCCTTGCCAGCCTAAGACCAGAACAGATAGGGATATTATCAACGAAAGTGTCACCTGACTTGAGTCGAACATGTGAATTAGCATGCCAAAACGAAGAGTTGATATAATTAACGCATTAATACCAAGTTGGATTAAAGAATACCAAAGTTGGCTATCAAACAGTTCGTGGTAACGAACTGTAGTAAGGAGCGACCCGGCTCAACAGTAAACGAAACTCTAAATAACGGAATTTTGATGCTAAAATACACATCAAAAGAATTGGATTTTCATGCTGATTTTAAATATATAAGTTTCATCAAATTTGGTCTTTGTCATCAAAAGTTACGAGCCTGAGAAAATTTGTCTTATTTTAGAAAATAGGGGAAAACACCCCCTAAAAGTCACAGAATCTTAACGAAAATCACACCATCGCATTCAGCGTATCAGAGGACCATATAGCAAAATTTTCAAGCTCCTATCTACAAAAATGTAGAATTTCGTATTTTTTGCCAGAAGACAAATCACGGGTGTGTGTTTATTTATTTTTTTTTTTTTTCCCAGGGGTCATCGTATCGACCAAGTGGTCCTAGAATGTTGCAAGAGGGCTCATTCTAACGGAGATGAAAAGTTCTAGTGCCCTTTTTAAGTGACCCAAAATTGGAGGGCACCTAGGCCCCCTCCCACGCTCATTTTCTCCAAAGTCAACAGATCAAAATTTTGAGATAGCCATTTTGTTCCGCATAGTCAAAAACCATAATAACTGTGTCTTTGGGAATGACTTACTCCCCCACAGTCCCTGGGGGAGGGGCTGCAAGTTACAAACTTCGACCAGTGTTTACATATAATAATGGTTATTGGGAAGTGTACAGTAGTTTTCAGGGGATTTTTTTTTTGGTTTTGGGGGTGGGGTTGAGGGAAGGGGGCTCTGTGGGAGGATCTTTCCTTGGAGAAATATGTCATGGGGGAACAGAAATTCAATGAAAAGGGTGCAGGATTTTCTAAAATTACTATAAAAAAAAACAATGAAAAAATAAACATGGAAAAGTTTTTTCAATTGAAAGTAAGGAGTAGCATTGAAACTTAAAACGAACATCTAAAATTTCTATAAAAAAAAACAATGGAAAAATAAACATGGAAAAGTTTTTTCAATTGAAAGTAAGGAGTAGCATTGAAACTTAAAACGAACAGAGATTATTACGCATATGAAGGGTTCTAAAAATACTTTAGGATAAAGAGCGAGGTCTTTAGGAGGAGATAAATACCTCGCTCTTTATGCAACAGTATTTTTAGTAATTTCAACTATTTATTCTACGGCCTTTGTGATTCAGGGGTCAATCTTAAAGAATCGGCACAAAACTTACGATTTAGTGTAAAGAGCGAGGTATTAACGAGGGTACAAACCCCCTCATATACATAATGAAAATTAAGAATATAAAAGTTTGTTACGTAAGTTAATTCTTAAGTTATGTATATTTTTTACTAATAAAAAAATTCGTTAAAAATTAAAATTTTATAGTTGCCTTTTTGTATAACCGAAAAATTGCATGGCAACTAGGCCTCCTTCAACATCCCTTATTTCTCAAAATCGTCTGATCAGAACTAAGAGAAAGCCATTTAGCAAAAAAGGAATTAAAATGTAAATTTCATTTTAATAATTTATGTGTGGAGAGCCAAAATCAAACATGCATTAATTCAAAAACGTTCAGAAATTACATAAAAAAAACTAGTTTTTCTAACTGAAAGTAAGGAGCGACATTAAACCTTAAAACGAACAGAAATTACTCCGTATATGAAATGGGTTGTCCCCTCCGCAATCCTTCGCTCTTTACGCTAAAGTTTGACTCTTTACCACAATTCTACTTTTTAAAACAATTAAAAGCTTTAGCATAAAGAGCGAGGGATCGCGGAGGGGACAACCCATTTCATATACGGAGTAATTTCTGTTCGCTTTAAGTTTTAATGTCGCTCCTTACTTTCAGTTAGAAAAACTAGTTTTTTTTATGTAATGGCATACTGAATCAAATGCTTTTGAAACATCGAGTGCACAAAAAAGAACCTCAAAACCATTTTTATGCGCTTCAAGTGCGAAGCAAGAGCATGATGAGCATCTTGGCATCATATATACGACTTGAAGCTAAACTGATCAGACATATAATCTACTTTAGACAGGAGATCAGGAAGAAAAACATATTCAAATTTTTTACTTAAAGTACAAGCAACCGTAAAAGGCCTATACGAAACGCAACTAGTTGGATCCTTACCACGTTTCAAAATTGACGTAATGTTACAAATAAAAAGGAATCAGGGACTAAAGACGAGCATAAACACATCTGGAAAAATAGCCGCAAGTGATAAACTAATTCCTCCGAATCGGTATTGAGGTGAAAAGCACTGATACCGTCGATATCATAAGATTTCGATTTAAGTCTCTCCACGCTTCTTTCGACATGGCCATTACAAACGGGAGGTACACGACTTTGAGTGATTTTTTCTAGGCAACAGATTAGAACAGAGGGTGGCAAAACGAGAATGAGCCGCATATATTACTGTATCGAAAATCTTACTATAATGATTGATCCATGATACATTCGGGATTTGATCGGCCATAGGCGATCTATCGAATTTCGTGGCATTAATCACTTTTTTCCACTAGCTAGTAGTCTTAGGAAATTCGGCACCATTATATCTAACTCTTCGAAGATAACGTTTAAAAACCCAGCTTTGTTCTTTGTTTAATATCGAAAACATTACCCCTTAGAGGGCAGCCGCAAGCTAACCATATTTTGAGCCATAATTTAGCACGATTTTTCATAGTTTTGAGCTCTGGGTCATTCTTCCAAATTGAAGTTCTTGTCTGGGCTCAAAAGCGACTTAGGGGAACAGCTACTTCTTCAGACCTCTTTAAGCACGACACAATGTGGCTATAATGAATATTAAGCTGAATCCTGGCTTGTGGAGATCCAACGCTTGTGCACAACAGATTAAAAGGGACTTTAATCGTTCATAGAAGTCTAACAAGCATTGAAAATAAAGATGTCAGTCAGATTTGTTCCATTCTCTTTAAGAAACCCACTTTCTAGAATTGGGACGAAGGTTCTTCTCAGCAGTAGCATTACAGGTAGGAATGAGGGACAGGGGGAGATGGTCATAATCACGCTGATCCTGATCAACATAGACTTCACCACAGATTAGACAAGAAGAAACGATACAATGGTCAATGTCCGAAAGTTAGCCACTATTATGGATATATGAATGGGAGGCATCTTTCTTCAAAATTCCGTAACTACTTGGTAGTGAATCTAAAAGAAGCTCGCTCAGCACTGATGAAGAGTTAATATTACAGTTCATATTACCAATTAATAACCAGTCCAATCCAATATTCTCAATGCCATTCAGAATACTTTTTATTAATGCGCAAAATTTTGTAAAACTTCTGAGAGATTTCTGGTCACAGGGGAGATAAACATTAATGAGGACAAGGTTGGTAAGACGAATAGCAATATAACAGTCACTTTTTATTAAACATGCTAGGCCACCTGATGGTCTGCCAAAGATTTCTAGTCTTAAAATACTCGTAAATCGATTGGAAGTCTCATGGTCGTTAACCGATGGCAAGTTTGGCCCTCTTTGGGGTAAAATCATTATTTGGTGCCTAGAAATGGTAGAAAATACCAGTTCCCATTACACAGTTTTATAATCACTGAAAATGCGCACTAGAACTTTCAATTTCCGGTTAAATGAGCCCTCTTCCGATCTCCTAGGACCAATAGTTCAATGAAATCGCCCCTGGGGAAAAAAATAACATGCATTTGTGATCTTTCTTCTTGGAAAAAAAAGTAAAGTTCTACTGTAGATTTAAGCTAGAACTCTCTACAATAGGGCTCTCTATATGCTGAATATGATAATAATTTAAGCTACATTATTTCATATTGTGGCAGGATACACCACAGAATCTATTTAACTTACTACCCGTTTTGGAGACTTTATACGGTTTCTTCAACCTTATGCGTAAGAAAGAACGTCTTTGCCGACTAAGAAGGGAATACACAGAATATTTCCGTCATTATAAGATAACAATGTATTAATCAGTCGATATTCTTAATCAATTAGGATATTTGGTTAGCTCAGAGACTAAAGATACAGTATACGCTCTAAAAATACTTGGTAATATTAACGATTATCTAAAGCATTCTGAAGCATACCCTCTTCTTGCCGGTGCTCCTAAAAGCCACATCGCTCCTCTTCGGCATATTCAAAATCGAGCAGCTCGTGCAGTAGCAGCTCGATGCCAAACCCCTGCAATCGATACAAGATCGTTTCGATATTGTAATTATATCGACCTTTTAAAATTAAATACATTATTCTCCATAAGATGAGCTATCAAAGCTCGTTCCTGAAAGAGCAAAGCCTTTAAAGGCAACTCACCAAAACAGAGCCCGGCAGGACTACTGAGCAGGATAAACCCTGTCAGAAATACCTAACAATGGATTCCACCCGACGATCCGTCACCATATGGAATAGCTACCCAGCAGAGGTAATACCTAACAATCCCTCGTTGAAGCATTCAAGCGAGGGTACAGCATATAAATCAAAGCTGAAATAAGAACGAGGAAATGGTGGAGCCACGAAGATTGCAATAATAATAATAAAAAAACTTCAAGAGGATTTGACAGCCTTTACAATTAAAACCAACTAGAAGGAAGTAATGAGCGGAGGTAATACCTAATAATCCCTCGCTGATTCAAGCGAGGGTACAGCATATAAATCGAAGCTGAAATCAGAACGAGGAAATTACCAGCACTAGCGAAATATCATCATTGCTGATGGAGTAATAATAATAATAATAAAAAAAAACTTCAAAAGGCTTTGACAGCCTTTTACAATTACAATCAACTTGGAGGAAGTGATGAAAGACCTGAGAGCCATGTTCCCCCTTTTACATACAAGTCCACTGGACATTGTCCATCATGAATTAACCCAAAAATCTCAGTCATCCATTACAATTCCAGTGGGCTTTCACAGTAAGGTAAAGCTCACTTGAATTACACTTACTCCATGCCTATCCACCTTAGTTCTGCTCTAGGATGGATGACAGACTATCTATAAACAAGCGTAATGATTTCATTTTTAAACAATTCTGAAAAAGGATTATGGCAGCTTCGCCTCTCACTGAGACTATCTGTCTTGGCTTTACTCTAATTAGTCATGGTCTTCGAGTCATGTCATCGAGCCATGGCTCGATAAGGAGTTTAAGTTACTACTCGTAATAAACTTTGTAAAGTCAAATAAGTTTAATACAGTATAGCTCACCTAAAAATACTAACACTAGGAACTTCAATGAGCATGACGATTCAAGGGGCTCCTAAGATCAATAAGGAGCTTCGCTCCTTCGCCATTAAGTTTTCGCATAGTCAAAATCGCTGACCCGAAAAATTGTGTAACTTACCCTGTCAGGATAAACATCCCCTCTTCCGATTGAATCTGTTCCTGTCATCATTGGTGGGTAGGGAGCAAATCTTTCTCCGGGTGCAGATGGCATACGATCTCTGTAGTCCATTGTACTTCGAATGGGCTCAAAACTTCTTTTAGGCTCAAGTCGGTCACCAAATCTGGGTGAGCCTCGAATAGCTCGACTCTGCGTCTCACGACCACGGGTTTCACTAAGGGGCTTATCTGAAAGGTTTAACTATGTCAATGAATATTTTTTTGTTAATCCATCTAGCAAAGTAATTCAGGACAGGGTTCAAAATCTTTCTGGAATGTTATAATGACTAAACTTACTACATCATTTATACCGCTTATGAAACTGAACAGATAAGTAATCTCAGAGCAGAGGAAGTTATGCACAGGATCAAAATCTTTCAAAGGTCTTTCAAAATCTTTCAAAAATCTAAAATCCTTCAGCAACGATTTAAAAGAAGCAAAAACAAACTCTGGTATAACTTTTCTTATACTCTCCACCATAATAAGTGAGGTTCTTTTATTCACACCAATGACTAAAAGAAAGTCTAAAACCTCTCCCTTCTCCCAAGCAGGTCTATAGTATGACTATTTTAAGCCATACAAAAAAAATTCTTTGGAGGAACTTCAAAAATTTAAATGATCCGAAGAAAATATTCAAATATCAATTTTTATTTTCATTGCTTTCACAACCAGAGGACGCTTCTTACATCTTCATTAGATTTTAGAATTCTTGTTGCAACACTTCGTCATCAGGACTTGTCAGGGGAAAGCAGTGCAAAACTTGCTTGCAGAGAGATATTAGGTAATTTCTGAGCTTGAGTTACCATAAGTTCTTTCGTCCAAACCATCGTTTGTCTCCTATCTCCTATTAAGCAAATACTACTTTTAATGACCACATGAGATTAGCTAAACCTCATGACAGCAAACAGCACGCTATCACATGAGACCAACATGGCCTGAAAAATCATACTATTTTTTCGGCCATATTTACCTCAGATGTCACCATATCTTAGGGGAGGTGATCGGAAAGACATATTTGAGATTTAGTCGCTAAAGCCACAAAGTCACTAAAAATAATAAAGGTACACGAAGGCCCATTAAAGGACTTCTAAGGACGGAATGGCTTGTTTTAATAGACCCTCGAGGTTTGTGATTTACATCCTTTGTTTCTGGGCACAATGACAAAAGGAAATCAAAGGAAATTCATATACGAATTGGAAAATCATTCCAATAAAGAAATCCCGGACAAAAGAATGAAGATTGAAACTTGAAAAAGATATATGACAAGGATACCGAAATAAATTTGATTCATGCGTGTTTTGAGCACATATTGATACGCAATTTACATTTTAACTAAATGGAATCAAACGGGGAGGGAAAACCTTCCTGGACTTAGATTATGAGGATAATTGCATCCTAGATGATTATCGGAATGCCCAATTTGTTTAAACATTGCATACTACAGTGATAACATTGGTCAAATATGGCTTTGAAGCATCGGCGCTCCAAAAAATATAGAAAGATTTGCTAGATGTTTTATAGAGAAATTGCCTACGGATTGTTTTGGGTACCTGACTAACTGACCGTATTTCCAACAGCAGGCTGTACGAAAAGTATGGTTCAATCCCGCTTGCTACGGATATAATGAGAGAAAGACTAGGATGGCTAGGGCACGTTCTGAGGATGAAGGATGACAGGTTGCCAAATGTCCTTTCTGACCAACTTTCGAGGGCTAAACGGGAAGCAGATCGTCCACTGTTGGGGTGGGAGGATGTAAAGAGGGAAATTTCATCGTCGCTAGGGAAGAGATTGTTGCGCTATCTAATTTTTGACGGTCTTTCATATCCCATTTCGACCTTGCATTATTTTTCTCATCACATTTTTGGTTTGGTGCAATGTTTTTCAAAGATTACTTTTTTTCTTATCTTTTATTTATTTCTCCTTTCCTTGTAGCACTGAGAACGCATTAGTGAAAGTGAACTTTGACTTTATTGAATATAAACACAAATAAAACACAACTCTAGGGACTGAGCAATGATCCCTAGGACCTAAATGTAGTACCCGGAGAACGTCGAAGCATCCATATTAATAGTACCCGGAGAACGTCGAAGCATCCATATTAATATATTACCCGTTATTGACAGAGCAACAAAGTATTAAACTTTGAAACAAAAAGATTACTGAAAAAAGATACTGTGCACTGCATAAAAAAGAGAGAATCTTCCTAAACATTATTCATATGTACTAGTAGAAAGAGGATGTCTTTTATAATTGTATCAAAATGACGGAACTAAAACAGAATCTTTTATTTCCAGCGGAATACTGTTCCATAATTTTACTCCAGCGTAATTTATAGAAAAGCTGCTCTTTGCGTCTGACAAATATCCGAAATAAGAGAAAAATCTGTAGATGAGGTTAGATAAGCATAATAATATGACGATAAATGAAAAAGGACAAGGTGTGTTAGTTCTGGGGGGGGGGTAAACTATTCAAGTATTTATACATGAATACAGCAGTTTAGAGCTGGCAAATCTGTCTTGCTGTTAGTAACTGATATTTAAGAAAAACTTCTTGAGGAGGTTGGAATTATCTTTAAATTTAACAGAAAGAATTGACCCAAACATAACAACTATACTGAATATAAGGATAAACAAGAGTAAAATAAAGGGTTCGCAAAACTTTTTGCGGAAGAAAATTTTTCAGTCTATACAAAATCCCAGCTTCTCTTGCAAATTTTATAAATAATTAATTTATATGTCATTTCCATGAAAATAATTCATCAATGATCACACCTAAATATTAAAATTTTTGAGACCCTATTTATCAAATATCCATCAGCTGTTAAAGATAGTTCACCTTTTTAGTAGTAGAAAAAAATCATGTAATTTGTTTTTAATATTAATCACTAAACGGTTACTCCTCGTATATTTTATTAGATCATCCAACGGTCTTAAAAAGGGGTTAAAAAGATCATAACCACCTGTGTCCTATACGACAGATATGACACAATCTAACAATCCATAGTGGAAATGTATGTTTCTTTAACTTTCTAACAAAAAGATTATGTTTTACTGTATCAACTGCTTTCGACAGGTCAATAAATAAAGCTGAGGTATAAAAACCCTTATTTAGAAAATCTTTCACTTTAAAAATAAAACGGGTAATCGCATGATCCGTCGAATGCACTTTCCGAAATCAATATTGGCTAGGTGGCATTATTTCATTTTCTTCTGCAAATTTACCAATTTTATTATGCATTACTTTTTAAAAAATCTTCGAAATAACTGGTCGAATTGAAATAGGGCGGTAATTATTTATCTCTTCCTTATTTCCATACTTATATAAAGGTATAATACGGCTTTTCTTTAGACTTTTTGGTGCAATTTCTTTTCGAAGACAAATTGAAAAAAAAAATTAAAAATATGAGACATCATCAGAAAAACATGTTTCAGAATTCGTTTCGGCATGTGATCAGTTTTAGGAGCCTCTGACGGTCCCAAAGAATTCACGATTTTCTTCAAATCATTTGCGGAAACCAGTTCAAAAACAAAAATACTACCATCATTATTTAAAATTTGAAGAAATTTAACTTTCGTCTTCTATATTAATATCATTATCAAAGAGTGACGAAATATTTTGACCAATCTTAGTACAAAATTCACAAAAAACCATCAGTTATAGATTGATCATTTCCTATTCTTTCCCCATTCGGGTTAACTATCTCCTTGGGGATTTCATTATATTTATATTTATTTGGCCTTAAAATTCGATTAATAATCTTCCACGTTGAAGATACATCATTCTTCGCAAGTTCAAAAGCATTTAAAAAGTAATTCTTCTTAGTATCTCGTTTTTTCTTATTGACAACATTTCGATAACTAACATGAATATTTCAATTTTCATTCGACGGATTTTTCAAAATTCTACTATAAAGCTTGTTTCTTAATTTTATCATGTTGTTTAATTCCTTTGTTAAACACGGAGGTTTCAAATTGGTTTTCTTTCCCTATCTATTCTCGTATGGTCCTTCAATCTTACAACACTCAAGCATTGCTTCACGAATCTTATCAGAAAACAAAACATAACTTCCTTCGGGGTCATTCTGACTCAAAACATTGCTCCATTCTAGTTTTCCTAAAACATGTTTTAATTTATTTATATTTGGTTCATTGAAAACAAATATTTTCTCTTCCATTTTATGCTGGTCATTTGGATATGATTATAAATGGCTAAACAACACCGTTACAAAATGCAAGGAGATGATCCGAACCTGGCGGAGTTAGCACACTTGATGATTTCAGCTGGTTACAAATATCTTCACTAATTAACTTGTAATCAATAAGCGTGGCCATGCGTTTTGTGATTCGTGTGGGAATGCTAATCGACGGGAAAAAACTAAATGATAGTATAGTTGTTATAATTCCGCATTCATATTATTTCCTAGCTCCAACAAATTATGGTTAAAATCTCCCATTAGAATATACAGCTTTTTACACGACCCTAAATACTGACAAAGATTCTCAAAATGTTGAGACGTTTCCGTAGGGTTAGAACTAGGTGTCCTGTAAATAATAGCAATCAAAATTTCAACATCAAATTTTTCTTACAACAATAACAAAAGACTCAAACAGACCTTACAGACACCAAAAGTATCATTTACAGTTTCAGAAATATCATCTCGCACGTAAATTCGTAATTCACCTTTCCGCAGCTGCGTTCTATTTTCATAATAATAAGAATAACCTCCTAATGAATACAAACCAAAAGGTGAAATTTCACTCAAGAAAGTCTCAGTTAGAGATATTACATTAAGACAAAGATTATTTTCATTAACTGTGGTAAGTAGTGCATCAAACACACTTTCAAACCCCGTACAATTATACGTAGCTACGACAAGACCCCCTCGATGATTTGATTCGCCTCAGATCAGAGGGATCAATATACTTAGAAACAGGAATATTCAGATCTGAGCTCACTTTTTCATTCTCACCATCACGTTCACAAAGGCCTCGTTCACATACATTAGCTAAATTAAACTAATTTCCTGTAGATCAGATAGTCTATGAGTCAGCGGAGACATTTTGAAACAAAAAGTTCACCTATGGTCACCAAAACAGTTTAGTCACTTTCCTGTCTGTTAGCTGGAACCCTGACTTCTTGAAGCGGTTCAGCGAGACAACTTATGATAGGTCCTTAATTCTAACTAATTAATCGCCAGACTTTGCAAAGATACGGCCCTGCACTGACCAAGCACTTCTCCTACCCACCAACATCCCTAGCAGCATTTAGAACTTCCTTTCTAAGACGAGTAAGGCTTTCACTTATAAAACATTGCCATCCTTTCAGTTTGCTCCAATTTTTCAACACTTCTCTTGCAACTGTTGGGCTTTTAAATCCGACTTCAACTGGGGGATTCTGCTACTACTGGGCTTTCCTAAAATATTAACATCCACAATGTCAGACTAGGACACCGATCATAGACCTAGTCTGTTTGTTATCAAGTCTAGGACACTATTTGTGCGATGCCTTGTCGTTTCATTAAGACCAGGTAGGTGGTGAATAACTACGCAAAAAGACTTACTAGCTCGTTGCATTTCATCAAGGTCATACTGCAGGTTTGACAATGATTTTGCCAAGAAATCAGCATTAGATTCCAGCGTTCCAATTCGGTTCACTAATTTTTCGTGGCTACTTTTAAGTTCCAACATAACGGATGAATAAACAGTTTGTGCTATTTTTTCTAGATTGTCTTGTGAGAGTGTGACCTTACCGAGGTCCTTTGCTATATTTTGCTGAACAAGATCACTAATTGAGTAATTAGCCTGCAAAATTTCCCCTCTTAGTTCAGAAATCTCAAGCCGTACTTCCTACTCCATTCCAAGAATAGCAGCAATTTCCATGTAACAATTTGGATTTTTATTCAGGTCAGCCATTGCTTTTTTGATGGATGCATGTTTACTAGCACCGCATTCCTGTTTATTAGTTTCAAAGTCCATCATATTTTCAATCGTAACAGGTGCTGTTTTACGATCCCCGTATTTGAACAGCAGAAATTTCTTTCCAGGATTAAGAACATTAAGTATCCTTATTGGCCACCATGAAAATCCAGGTAATCGAGCAACAGCCAGAAGCCGAAATATCAGTTTTGTCATTTTAGTTCCCATTTTCATTGAATATCACCATCGTTTTGGTTTTTTAAGTTTTTTTTCTTCTTCGTTGTTTTTTCATGCTAATGTGACAGGGATTTACTTGTGTACGAGTGATAACAACTCCAAAAGTATAATCAATCCAAAATAAGTAGCAAAAATTAGCTACGAAAGAGAAAAAACTCTTAGCAGAAATGTACAGTGGGAGGTAATGGGAAAGACCTCCGTCGAAAACATAATTTTTCACTCTTTTGGGAAATTCTTCTTCATGTCGTCTAATTGGTTAATGATTCAGCCCTTTACCCCTAAAAAAAAAATTCTGCATACGTGCCTCACTCACAATATCTAAGTTTACGAATAAATTTTATTTTACTCAATGTTTACTTTGATCTTACTTGTATTTATTTTAATCTTGTTTAACAAAAAGATTTACATTTTTTAATTTTTTGTTTTGACGTTAATTGATGTTTATTTCGATCTTGCCCAATTTTCATTAATATTAATGTTTACCATTTAAATGGCTCATATTTTACACACATAAAGTATTTAATATACCATAGACCATAATCTACATTATGAATATATATGAAATGAAGCTGCACTATCCAACGTGCTATTTGTGCGTACGAGCATACCATTATGACTTATTCAACTAGCCTGATTACTTATACTTAGCGTTTAACAAGACTTAATATCGGAGGTTAGGAGGAATGCTACTTGAAAAGGTCTAGATTAGTCGTGAATGTTTTTAAGGGCTCTGGATGAAAAACGGAAAAACATAAGCAAATATATGCAGACAACAAAAGTGATAGCAATAGTTAATAAGTGGCACACCTTCAGAGATCCCTAAGTAGACTATGTGTGCACTGGGGAGCCGACGTTGTTGCTTTTGTCCAAAAGCATTTTAGTTAGTAGATGGCCAGACAAGCATTTGTTGCCATCTTTTACAAATTATATTCGGGGAAGTTAGGGTTAGCCAGATAACTTGTTTAAGGGACTCCCAAACACACTCTATGGCTCTCACAAGTCGGCTGTTAAATTGCAAAAAGTGCTAAGTGACATTTTCCGAAATGTTCAGGAGAAGCCAAAAACTGTTTTGGAAAATATGCCCACATATCTCTCGTAAGCTCCAATCGTGCCTTCCCAGCCATCCTTTGGTGGGCCTTACGCGACAATCTTCGTGGTTGTGGAAGCGTCGTGTACTCAACACTTTTTGGTCTGTAAAACTGGTCAAAATTTGGTTATGGAGTATTTTGAGTTGATAATGATAATGAGAATATTTCGAGAACGAAAGGGGATATGTGTATTCTGATTAAACCAATCGATCAGGCACGCCTGATTTTAACACAATCAATACATAACTCATTTTTGACTGATATGTCACTTGACGCTTTCCGTATTTCATTGGCCGAACTGTTTCTTAATTTCCATTCTTGAACCTTTCAATAAAAGTATTAAAAAGTAAATTCGCATTCAATGCCCTTATTAATGCTTCAATAAAATATTTAACACTTCAATAAAAGTATTAAAATGTAAATTCAAATTAAATGCCCTTTGACTTTGACCAAAATAATAAGATGAGACCATACTTACGCCGGTCAAGGGTAACAGCATCTTTGTCTTTTTCTGGTTCTTTCAAAGGAGTCTCGTGGAAAAGTACTTCCTTAGACAATGGGTTCAATTTCCTATGTGATGCTTTTTCTTTTTCTGCTGCTATTTGTTCTCTTTTTGTTGCGAATAAACGAGCTGTACCATTCTTGGCTACATGATCTGTTTTCGCTTCGGTCTTTTCTTCTTTAGCTGCTTCACCTTCCACCGGTTTCTCTTCTTTTGCCCCAGCCGTTCCTAGTTCGTGTTTGACCGTTTCACTTGATTCAGTCATTGCGTCATTCTTGCCTCCATGAGCAGCAGTTGTGCTGTCTATAAGAGAAAAGTTAAACAAAACTGCACGCAATTACAACTGTAAACTCATCCTACTTTGTAGCTATTTGAGGTCAAGCCTTAAGCAAACTCTTTTTCCAATCCCACTCTTTTTCAAGTTTCTGCGTTGTCTACCTTGCAATAAATTGTTGAGATTTTTAGCATTTCTTATAATCTCATAACAGTCTTATCTGGAATATCTTATTTAGTTAAGATTATATTCTACACAACATGATAATTCAAGCTCATTAAAGGATTTGGTAATTTCAGTTAAATAAAAACATTCTCTCTCTGTCCCTACCCTATTTATAGCTTCTTCTTTAGCCACTTTGCCAACATTTGCAATTTTAATTATCACCTCATTGAAGCTTAATCGCTTTTGTTTCTCTTGGAATATTTAGTTTAACTTTTCTAGGGACACAGACTTTGTGATTTCCAACAGCATATTCAAGTCACACCTAAGCTGCTGCCAAGCGATATGCAAATAGTCCTAGACTGATTACTCTTGGATGTTGGTAGGTGTGGTACATAACTACATCCACTTTACAAGTCTAGAAGATAAAGAGGTCTTTATTGTCCATCAAGAAATTCAAACACTAACAAAAAACTTCAGAGGCTTCTTACATTGTTTCTACTGTGGTTGGAGGATGGAGTGACCTAGCTGTCATCAAGCTTAGCACAGTCACGTCCCTTAGTCAACTTAGGACAGTTAGAAAGTTCATTAGTGCCCTTCCAACTTCTAGGGCCGACATCAATATCCCCAACCACCTCCAAAACCGTGGCAACAGGGAGATTTCCCTATTTATGGACAGTGGCGTAATATATTCTAGGTAGTTGTTCTTTTTAGGAACTCGAAAAACCTGGAAATACCCCACAGGTCCGATTACCGGTTTGTAGATGAGAGCTTTAAAATTACCCCAGAGCCCTTTTACAAGCACTACACCATCCATGTTCCCCTTGAAAGTAACCCCGTCACTTGCCTTTTTTGCCTTTCTCCTTAACAATTCTCAGACCGCATACAACCGTCTCTTGAAAAAGATCAGAGCAATAGAATCCTCCTTTCCCCTCACTTCGGTCACCGATGGTAGATTGTGAAGCTACGCAAACTGCAGATTTGACGGTACATTCAGCGGAGACAAAAGCTTGCTGCTTCCATCTGTGTCAGAACATCTATTGGAAATTTTAGGCTCTTGGGCATCAGTAGAGGTACAGAAGTAACTCTGACTTTTCGCTGCAGGTTTGGAAAATACCAGCTTTAGTATTCCATCCTATTACAACGTTGTATCATCTGTCGAAGATTTCAAAAATAAGACTGCCATTTATTTTTCTGAGTTAACAAAATACTTCGAAGGTAGTTGCATAGGTTGTCCAAGTGGGAACCAAAGGGTAATCCCTGCCCCATTTCCTCCTAAGAAGTGGAATACCTGAAATCGAAGAGCCAGAGAGCCTTCCGTAAGATTTCGTAAGCTACCATCACCTTAACTCCTGGAAGTTCTTGCAAATTATGAAACACAAATAGAGAGAAACACAACATGAGCACTGTTTTTATTAAGATAGCCTCTAGCCTCCCCCGAGGAAACATGTTTAGACTTTAATCTTCGAATTTCAAGGGTTTTTTAAACATATGACCTCCAGGTTCCCTAGCAATTTCTGAAAGCGATTGCTTCATTAGGTAGTTATTTTATTTCGGCATGATAACCAATACATTTTTGGAATAAGGATTGATAACAATTTGAAAATTTTCCTTACTTAAACTATTTCTTACTTATTTAAAATAAGAATTACCGTCCATTATAATTTGATTAGTTTTGAACTGTAGTTTGACTTTTTTATCTGAATTAAACATATAAGAAAAATAGTTCTTTAGTTCCCCTCTGATCACTTTTTGTTGATGAAAAAGGTAGGCTACTAGAACTTCCGATTTCCAATCGAATGAGTCCCCCCAAAGTTTATACGACCACTCCTTCCATAAAAAACCTTATATTTTAATAGTGGACAACTAGTATAGCTCATAGCCCTTGCCATGAGGGCTGTTGGGGGGGGGGTCATTCCCAAAGACATAATTACTGGATCTTTGAACTATGCTGATCAAATGGTTCCCTCAAAACTTTGACTGGATATGTTTAGAGAAAATTTCGGGCGTGGAGAAGGGGCTAGTTGCCTTCTAATCACTTTTGACTCTTAAAAAAAGCGCTAGAACTATCAATTTGTAATCGAATGAGTTTCTTTGAAATTTTTATAGCAGCTCTTTCAATACGATATCAGAAAAAAGTCATATAATACAATGTGACATCATCGCTCTTTACTTAAGCAATGCTATTGCGCTGCCTATGATGTTATCAAAAATGATGATGGTTTCCTCCATCAAGGAGCAAATGAGGTGAACAGAGAAAATAAACCCATCCATGATGAAAGACTTCATTTTTTCAGCTACTTCTGACTGCGACTACTTGCGACTGTGACTATGATTGCTTGCAACTGCAATTGCTTGCGAATACGACTACTTGAGATTGTAACTAATTACAACTGTAGCTACTTGCAACAATTTGTGACTGTGACTACTTGTGACTGAGATAAATTATGATTACTTTATACCGTACTGCGAATTATTGTGACTGCGACTTCTTGCAACTGTGACTACTAGTGACTGTAAATATTTACGACCGCGACTACTCATGACCGCAACTACTTCTAACCACAACTGCTTCCACCTGTTACTTCTTGCGTCTTCAACTACTTGTGATTGCAACTGCGACTACTTATGTCTCCTACTACGACTGCAACTGTAACTACTTGTGCCTGCTACTACTTCTAATCCGATTGCAACTGTGGCTGACTACTGCTGTTACTTCAACTCCTAGTACTATTGCTACCATTATTGAACTAAATCAAAAGAGTTTGAGTATACCCAGATTGTCAAAAGGGTGAATCTGAAATATCTGAGGAATGGCTAAGGTTATTAAGTTGAAAATTTCGGGGAGTGGGGATTATTTGCAATATTACTGATCGGCTAGGGGTACTGAGTAGAAACTTTCAGGAGATTTTTCAATAAATTATAAGACATTAGGTTCATCCAGGACGTAAAATTGACATTTTATATTAATCACAGGAACAGTTATGGGTATTGAATTGAATCAAAAGACTTTGTGCGCATCCAGGTTGTCAAAATGGTGCATCTGCAATAACTGAGGAACAATTGAAGGGTATTAATTTAACACTTTCAGAGAATGTCGATTGGGAAGCTGAGCTAAACCAAAAGACACCAAGTCTATTCAGGGTGTCAAAACGGTGTATCCGCAAATCTCAGGAACGGCTAAGGGTATTAAACTGAAACCTTCAGGGAGCAGTAAGGGGGATGTTGAACTAAATCAAAAAAATACTATATGTATCCAGATTGTCAAAAATGGTGTGTGCAATATACCAGGAATCCCTAACAGTATTAAGATGAAAATACTCAGGGATAGCTAAGGGAATTAAGCTTAAACTTTCAGTGAGTATTGAGGGGAATGTAGAACAACATGAGAAGAAACTACGACCTTCCAGTTTGTCAAAAGAAGAATCTCAGGAACGGCAAGGGTATCAAGTTGAAATGTTTTGGGGATGTTTTGGAAGATATTGAAGTAAATCAAAAGTAACTATGTACATGTAATTTGTAGAAAAACGCTTGCGAAGTATCTCAAGAATGGATAAGGTATTATGTTTGAACTTTCAAACCTCAGTAATTGACTTCGGCTAAAAAATGTCGTGTGTTTTCAGGTTGTCAAAATGATATCTTTTCCACTTCACACGAGCCAAACGCCATTGTCAAATTAACAAAAAAATAGAGTTGAAAGTCAGAAATAAAGAGAGCTCAGTGATGCCTCTGATATATTTTTGTTCCCTTATTCCCTTTTCATTTATAGGTAATCTTTAGAACATTCTCTCAGGAGGCTTTTTTGAGTGAATAATCTAGAAATTACTGCTGAACCAAAAGCTAGTTGAAGGGCTAGCCTAAATTTTGCTTTCTTACAATATTTATCAAACAGTTCGGGGTAATGAACAGTAAGTAAGGAACGACCAGTCTCAATATTAACCGAAACTCTTAAAAACGGTGTTGGTATTTTGATACCAACTGATACATAAAATACAACTTAAGAATTTAAATTACAGTTTGATATTTTAACTCCAAACTCTTTGGTGTTTAACTTTGGGAATAAGAAATTAATCTAAATAAGAACTACTGCTCATACTAGTAATATAATACTAATACTATTAAGACTGAGGATATGTAGAGCAAAATTTGGAAGAACATAGAGGGGAAATTTGAACTAAATCAAAACACACTGTGTGCATGCAGAATATCAAAAAGACTCATCTCAGAAATGGATTAGAAAACTAAGTTAGAACTTTCAGGGAACTGTCGATGGGGAAGAAGAACTGACCAAAAGGCAATATATGCACGCTACTACTAATGCTATTAGCACTGCTACTACTGCTACTGCAATTACTCCCATTACTACTTCTATTGCAACTACTACTAAAGCTAAGGGTATTAAGGTGAACATTTCAGGAAGTATTAAGGGGGAATTTATACTAAATTAAAACACACTACAAATGTAAAGGTTATTAAAAGGGCATATCGGCAATATAATAGCAACATTGGTTAATACATTCTTATTGGCAATAAAGAGCGATGTACGCAAAATTTATTTCTTTCTCACCAAGGCACTTTGTGCAGAAGGAGTTGTCGTAGAAACTTCAGAAGGAACTCGTTCAAATGGATACTGAAAGTTCTAGTGCCTTATTCAAGAGTCAAAAGTGATTGGAGGAGGGCCTCACACGCCCATCAATTCTCTAAACACATCCAGTCAAAATTCTTAGATAGCCATTTTGTTCAACATAGTTGAAAGGTCCAGTAACTATGTCCCTTGGAATGTCAACCTCCCCACAGCCCTCGGGGAAAGGGCTGTAAGTAATGCAATCCACCCATTGTCTACAGATAGTGTTTGTTATTGAGAAAGGTGGGAATGTTTGACCTTTAGTGTCCAAAGAGATGAAGGAAATTCAGGTGAATCTTTCACAGAATGTTGAGGGGAGTGTTGAACTAAATCAGAACACACTATGTGTATACGAGTTGTCAAAAGGGCGTAACTCAGGAATGACTAAGTGTACAAATTTGGAACTTCCAGAAAATGACAAGGGGGATGATCAATGGACAAAAAGGCAATATTTGCACGCTACTGCTACTACTACAACTGCAACAACTATTACCACTATAACTACTGCTTCTGCAGCAAGTACTAGCAAGGCTGAGGGTATTGAGGTAAAAATTTGAGGAAATGTTGAAGGGAAAGGTGAACTAAATCAAAACATACTATGTGCAAATAGATTGTTAAAAGCGCGTACCACCAATATCTTTGGAACGGCTTGCCGTATCAAGCTGAAACTTCCAAGGTATCATGAGGGGATGTTCAACTGGCCAAAAGGCAACATGTGCTTACTACTACTGCTATTAATACTGCTCCTGCTAATCATACGACACTACTACTGTTCCTACTCCTACACTCTACTACTAAGATATTAGTAATATTAAGACTAAGGATATCACGGTGAAAACTTGAGAGAAAATAGAGAGGAAACTTGAACTAAATCAAAACACATTATGTGCATGCAGATTGTCGAAAGGGCGTATCTCAGAAATGGATTAGACTATCAGTTTGAAACTTTCAGGAAATGTTTAAAGAGGAAAATCAATCGACCAAAAGGCAATATGTGCACGTTATTACTAATACTACCGCCACTACTCCGACAACTACTTCTATTGCAACTACTACTAACGTTGAGTATTAAGATGAAAATTTTAGCAAGTGTTTGGGGGAAGAAAAAAAAATAAAAACATTACATATATACAAGTTATCAAAAGGGTATATTGACAATATGATAGCAAAGGCTAATTGTATTAAGTTGAAACTTCCAGGACTTGAACGAGGGGATTTTCAACTGGCCAAAAAAGGCAACATGTTAATAGTACTGCTCCTACTAGTGCTATTACTGTTAATACCACTAATAGTCCTACAATCAGAGCTACTAGTACCCCAACTACTACTGCTGCTGTTACTACTATTACAACTATGGCTAAGTGAACGAAGGTAAAATTCTAAAGGAATCTTGAGGGATAAGTTGAACTGAAACTTACAACACGCCGTCTGCATGCAGGTTGTCAAAAGAGCGTATCAGCAATATCTTAGGAATGACCTGGTGTGTGAGGTTGATAATTACGGGGTTTGTTGTGGGGGATGTTGGACTAACCAAGAGGCAATATTTACATCCTACTAATACTACTCCTACTACTACTAAAGTCAAGGCTACTACTAACTCAACTGCAACTACTACAGCTGCTGCTACTATTACTTGTGGCACTACTACTACTAAAGTTAAAGGTATTAAGTCGACAATTTTGGAGAACGTCGAATACAATCTTGAACCAAATCAAAACACACTATATGCATACAGGTTGTGAAGAGGACACATCAGCAATGCCCCAGAAACGCTTTATGGCAATAAATTCAAACTTTCAGCGTATGTTTAAGGGCATGTTGAAAAAGAATCTAAGGGGTTATGAGCACACTGCTACTAATGCTACTACGACTACTACGACTATCGCTACTACTGAAGCTTAGGGTAAGAAACTTTTAACGAGTGTTTTGGTGGATGTTGAACTAAATTAAAAGGAACAATGAGCGGTGATATCGAAAGGGTGTAACAGCATTATCTCAGGAACGGCTAGTATTGTTAAGTTGGAACTTTCAAGGTATGTTGCAGCGGATTTTGAACAAACCAAAAGGCACTATGTGCATAGTGTTACCGGTAATAATGAGGCTAAGGGTATTAAGGTGAAATTCTTAGGGGCCGTTTCGGGGGGGAGGGGGTCAATTAAATTAAAAATCTATACACACGTGGATTTTCAAAAGAGCTTATAAGCAATATCATAGACAGCACAGCACTATCAAAGAAAATTTTAAACGAGCTAATTCAAATGGAAATGAAATGTTCAAGTGCCACTTTTAAAATTCAAAAGAAAATGTAGGCAAGCAGCCCCACCCCCTATAAAGCTCATTGATTCTCCAAACACATCCAATATAAATTTTGAGATAGCCATTTTGTTCAGCACAGTTGAAAGATCTAGCAACTATGTCTGTACCGATATTGGGAATGTAAAGCCCCCCCCTCTCCAAAGTCCTCAAAGCAAAGGTTGTAAGCTATGCAATTTGCCCACTGCTTATAGATAGTATTTATGATTGGAAAAGAGGGTATTTTTGGTTTTTGAACACCAAAGGTCAAATATGTCCTCTTTCCCTATAATAAATACAATATATAAACAATGGGCAAATTGCAAAACTCACAGCCCGTGTTCTGAGGGGTGTGGTGCTTAACATCCCCAACATCCCAAAGGTCAGAAAATGTCAAAGAGAAAGCCGAACTAAATCAAAACATGTTATATGCATGCTGGTTGTCAAAAAGGGAAACTCAAGAATGACTGAGGGTATTAAGTTAGAATTTTATGGGAATGATGAGGGGGATGATCAATTGACAAACGGCATGCTCAGGAGGATGTTAAACTAACCAAAAGGCAACATGTGAATGACACCATTATTAATAATATTACGACTCATACGACTATTACTTCCTGAGGTTAAAGATATTAAGGTAAAATATTCAGGGAGCACTAATTGCATACTGCAACTACTACACCAGCTGCTGCTTCTGCTACTATTACCATCATTGCTACGACTAATACTACTGAGGCAAAGGGTAGGAAGTTGAAATTTCAAGGGAATGTTTAGGGGGATGTTGGACTAAATAAAAACACACTATGTACAGGAAGATTATCAAAAGGGCGTATCAGTAGTGTCCCAGGAATGGTCTACAGTATAAGTTGAAGTTCTCAGGGCATGTTAAAAGGGAAGTTCGACTAGGCAACATGCAAGATGTGCATACTACTACAATAAGTAACACTGCAGCTGCAACTACTACCACTGCTACGACTACTACTGTCACAACTACTACTACGACAGCTACTACTAGTACAACTGAAGCTAAGAATATTACAGTATATTTCCAAGGCATGTTGAAGGGAATAGCGAACTAAATTGCGACACACTATGTAGATGCAGGTTATTAAAAGGCCGTAACAGCTATACCTCAGGAACATCACAGAGTATTAAGTTGAAATTTCAAGTGCATGTTAAGAGGGATGTTGAACAAATCAAAAGGTGCTATATGTATACTACCCCTACTACTAATACTACTTTTAAGGCTATGGGTATTAAAGAGATATTTTCAGATAATGTTGGGAGTATACTAAATTAAATTGAAACACGTTGTATGAATGCAGGCTTTCAAATGGCCGCATCAGCAGCATATCAAGGAAACATTAGAATATTAGGGTTGAAACTTTCAGAGCTTGCTGAGGGGTATGCTGAGCTAATATAAAAAACACTATGTGCATACTATTATTACTATTAATAGTACAACTACTGCTGTTAGTACTAATATTACTAAGGCCTGTGGTATTAATGTGGGACTTTCAGGGACTGTTGAGGGGGATGTTGGGCTAAATCAAAACATGGTGTAAGTGCATCCAGGTTGTCAATATAGCATAGATACAATTTTCTAGGAATGGTATTAAGTTTTATTTTTCAGGAAACCTTTACGACGTGTAAAATTAAATTAAACACTACTATGTGTGTCATGAGTTTCAAAAGAACGCATGTTATTAAAAATTGCTGAAAAATTATCTCCAACATATAAATAGTAAGCCAAACTATGGATTCTTATAGAAAAAAATCTAAAATATTCTTTTCTTTCCTAATGAAAAAGACTTTGTCAAAAAAATGAACAGAAATTAGTTTAAAAAGCTTTTTCCACGAAATAAGCTTTTCAAAGAGAAGCGAAGGGCTATGTTAAACCAAATATTACCAGAAATAAAATCAGATAATTGTCTAGCCGTAAAACTACCGAAAAACAATCATCAATAAATAAATGAAACCCAAAACGAAAAGTAATTACAATTAATAACCAAAACAAAATTAAAAACGAAGGGAAGCCAAGATGTTTGGGGCTGACGCCCTCCCCCCATGCCTTCCGAAGACCAAACATAATATGCACTTTAGTGAAAACAAGATATATTTTACATATTTTCACTTTTTTATCTTTAATAAATATAAGATTATTAGGATTTTAAGGAATAAATATTGGCTTTAATATATATATATATATATATATATATATATATATATATATATATATATATATATATATATATATATATATATATATATATATATATATATATATATATATATATATATATATGTATATATATGTATATATATATGTATATGATATAGATATGTATATTATGAGAGATAGGAACATTCAGCTCGAAATAAGGACTATTTTCAATAAAGTGCAAATTACGTTCTGGTCTTCAGAAGGCATGGAGGAGGGCTGTCAGCACCACACATCTTAGTTTCCACACGTTTTTAATTTTGTCTAGAAATATATGTATATATGTAATCTTTATTTATTGTAATTCTGGTCTGTTTTGGGTTTCATTTATTCATTGATGATTATTTTTTGGTGATTTTACGCTGGAAAAATTATTTAACTTTATTTCTGCTCATATTTGGTTTAATATACTCTTTATTTTTCACTGATAAACTTATTTCGAGGAAAAAGTTTTTTAAATTAATATTTCAAAAAATCACCTCTGCCAGTAAAATTATTTCCGTCTTTTGTGACTAAACAGGTGTATCTGGGTCCGTCAATTACACCCGTATTGCTTGATGCTAAAGTTGAAGCAGAGGATGAAGAATCTGTTGGAAGATTAGGTGCTACTTGAACCACCTGTGCCTTTTTACTAGCACCTTTGGACAGCAATAATTTCGATATTTCCTCTAAAGTCATTTTCTACAAAAATAAAGAACGTACGAATTAGACGAGTATGCAGTAAACTCTAGGTCAAGATTACTGCAATAGCTATAACCTCGTAAAGAACAATATGCTTTTAGATTACGACCCTTTTTAGATTACGGGTCTTTAAGGAGCATAATTTGAGCTTAAAGGCTATAAATGTGGAATGAGGGTTTGGAACGAACATTTTCCAGTACAGGCAGCATTTACCTGGGCATATATATACAAACACATACATTCATACACACACATATATATATATATATATATATATATATATATATATATATATATATATATATATATATATATATATATATATATATATGCGTATTCTTGAATTGGAAGGATATAAGGAAGTATGTCTCCTCTCCCTTTAGGTGTATCAAATAAGAGGAAGAACGCTGCCTATCATAGATAGTATACAAAATTTTTGTTATTTGGGGGGTAGAGAAAGAAAGATGACCGAGTTTAGAAAACTAGCCCTATGGAAGAGGCTTTAAAAGTTAAATTACAAAAATTAAAGCTTTCTTTCCAGTTAAAAATCTGCAATACCATAAATAATACCCCAACTATTGGGAGAAATACCCCAAACCTAGTATTGTCAAGTTGGACAACAAAACTAACTTTACACTATTTTTTTTTGAAAATTCAAAAAAGTTTTCAGAGTACATCGACAATGATTTATAAGTTTATTGTTGGCAATGGTGACCTCTACATTTATAACAAATAAAATGATAATTCTAAATCTTGCAAATACTTACAACAGAAAAGTGAGCTTTGTTTCAGCTTTGGAATAGAATTAAGCACGATTAATTTCTTATTTGAGTCAAGGCAGTAGCCTTGGGTAGGTAAAGAGACAAATTTTGTTTCTTCAGATAAAGCCCTAGTAGACAGCGGTAAATTACTTGGCATTAATGCGGTTAAAACCACTTGTATGCAATTTGGAAGATATACCTTGGTACAAAGTACAAGGCAGTTGATTTGCCTTTTATCGAGTAGAAGTAAGTAATCAGATAAACTATGCTTATTAACTATTAAGGTCCTTGTGACCATCCTGCAGTGTGTCGCTACAGCAATGTTCGATCTCCGGGTCCCGTATTACCAAGTCAAGAAGAAAAAATTATTCCACTTTCTTTCACAAATGCCGATGCGTATCGAGAAAGCGACGTAACACTCATTGGTGAAGAAAAAAAATGTTCTGCTGTTCTGCACATGTTCTATGAATATGTTACCTTATGACATCGCACATGGTCCACCTCCCCGCCACCGGTAATGGCATTCATGTGAGCATATTAATATAAAATCCCGCATTTTGATTCTGAAATCCCATACTTTGTAATATCTATATGGTAAAACCCGTATTTTACACCGTTTCAAGCAAAATCCCACTGTTTGTGAGACAATCCATGATTTATATATTTTTTTGGGGGGAGGGGAGGGGTATCTCATAGTCATCCTTTCTCCCACCTAATGGCGTTCGTGACAGCAAAAATAGCTTTCATATGAAACTTCAGCACAAAAAGAGTTTTAGCCGAGTTGCATTGTAATATGCAATCATTTGAGGTATTCAGAGTAGTACAATTCCCCGAACACACATGAGTTAAGTCGCCATTAGGTGGAATATAGTCTAGAAAAGATTAGTTCCAAGCCAAAAAAGCGTCCTAGCCTTAGAAAGGGCATATTCGTCGAGGAAGCTTGGGCCTGACACCGAACAAAACTTGGTTTCGAATTCAACTTTTCTGGATTTATCAAGGCCCCAGGAGGTCCTTCGAGTAAATCCTGAATTCGTATATAGCCCCGTCCCCCCTTCTCTATCCTACATTTGTGTGTAAGTATGTTCACTTGAGCTAGATTATGTGCATAATCTATTAACAAGCAAACATACCAAATTACAGATTGCTCTCAATGGCCAGGAGCAGGGCCGTATCTCACTCAATATAGGGTGAGAAGGAGAGGATATAAAAAGATTAACGTTCAAATATCTTTGCTTAACTCTCGAGTAAGAATAGGGCCTAAAATTCAAGCTCGAAACTACTATTGTATTCCTAGCATATTATTGCATCTTTTATGAGGCAAAAGTTGCTCTCTGATGGATGCGACGGAGAACAGCTGTACTGACCAGCAATCGAAAATCCGTTTCAATGGGTATATCCTTAATTATGTATCATTCGGATGAGCCTTCAATTTTTTATGCCATAAATGAGCCATAAATGTCAAGACAAATGTTTTAGATGCAGCCAATGATTTTTCAAATCTGTTTCGTAGAAATTTCAGTCTTGAAAAAGATAGTCAGTAATGCCGCTGCAATCTTAAAGATCTGAAGAAAAACCACACGGGTAACAATTGTTTTGAACTTCGGAATTTGAGAAAAAAAAAAATCGAAACGTAATTCCTTACTTTGGTGTTGAATTCGTTTGATATGGAAACCTTAAAAAAAGCAGCTCATAAAAAAAAAAAAAAAAAAAAAAAAAAAAAAAAATTGTTGGCTAAGACCGATCAATCAGGGACTGGGAGGTCCAGCTGTCTTATTATCCCAATGATTTTAACAATGGAACCGCTTCGGCAGCGTCAACATATAGCTTCAAATGCTCTTAGCTTATAAACAAGGTTTTCTTCACTATACATCTGTCAGCTTTTCAATGATTCCTTCAAAAAAACTCCAGCTTCTTTAAGCAAACCAAAAAAAACGAAATAGTTTACGGGAGGACCTGTATAATGTCATTGAATAATAAGTTTAATACATAAGCATAACACCAAGTGTGTGTATGGTTTAGTACTATGTTCGTTATTTGGTAGTAAGACTATTGTATGCTCCTCCCATTGGCATGGTTCTTTCAAAACCTGTGTTCAAAAGGAGGATAATATAAAAAAAATCATGAAGACAAAGGGCATATCAAGAAGACAAAGACAATAACAAAAAGGGCATACTTAATTCCCTACATAATTTCCAACAGCGATTCCCACCTCTTTTAGTGTATCTCTTAATGGAACAAGCAGTATTTCATTCGTTGATCGAAAACTTTCGATGTTGATCGCACACTTTCAACGAATTTAAGCCCACGCACAAATCAAACCAAAATATACACTGATCATTCCTCGATATATCAATTGCTTTTTCCATTAATTTAGAAAACTTTACAGCTTCCTTTATCTTTGATGATATTGCTTCTTAAATCAGATTTCTAATCATTGTGAAGATTTTCCTGACAGTGCAACTACTGAGAAATGTAACAAACCCTTCTCTTCCCACAACTCTACTCTTCTTTCTGGTCTCTTTTACCTTATGCTTTGTTTTCGCATATGATTGCTAAGTTTTCGCAGTTTAAATGAAAAGTTTTTTTTCGTGTAGGGTCATATTTACTGATTAAAATAGTTAGCTAAAAAAATTACCATGATTTATGAATTCGTCGTTTAGTCTGTGATCTTGTTCCGTAGGGGCTCAAAAAGCAAGACCTTGCTTGTCTTTTAGGTTTGTAATATCGACAATAACTTTCAAAATATGTCTTCTTTCTATTACCTCTTGCTTGATCTTTTGTAGCTGGTTATTTAGAGGTAAATCGAAAGTTGATTTTTTTGTTTAGTTGTCATGACTAAAGAGGAGCCAGTGTTTACCTCCCGCGGCTGGTTGGTTGTAGTTACTTTCGGCTTTCATAGTAACAGCTTAGACCAGAAACATTCCCAGAAATTGAGAGGTTTAAATGTAGTTAGGGATGGAGGAAGATACCTCAAAGGGTGCAATTTGATGCCAAAACATCCCAACTCTCATTGAGCCTTCAGGTAAATACATAGTTGATACAGAAGAAAGTAAGATGTACCCCAAAAGGAGCAAAATTTATCCAGTATACGAATAATTCCCAACCTTCATCCAATCGTACCCCCTTCGTCCTACCAAACTTCAGAGTCGCAGAAAGTTTGGAAGGTGCTCATTACATCAGAAATTAAGTTTTTAGTCATTTTTCTATCAATTAAAAGTGATTGGAGACTAACCAGCTACGGGGGGGGGGGATCTTTTCTGCGGGAGGATGTTTTTTGGGTGGAGAGAGGTAAACGGCTAAACCCGTTTACACACGCACAATGACTGACAGTTGATTTTGGATGCATGAGACAGAGCAAATAATTGACGCGACACTTAAACAGTAGGATAATTCAGGGAAATTCATTCAAAATCTACCTCACTAGGGCTTCCACAGCCCCCAGCCGGCCAACGGACCACCATCTCACTAAAATCATGAGAAATCAGATTGTTAACGGTGGCCTCCTGGGCAGAATCCTGGGGCAAAAATGATGCGATGTATGCGTTTGAATCGGGCTGATAAAAATAACAACACTCGCATGATTTTTTTTTTTCCAAACATTTTTTCCAACTCATTTTATGACTAAAAAGTTTAGGGTATCAGTTATAGTAGTATATGCCCCCATTGAACCAACTGATGGAGATACTAGTGACTCAGATGAATTTTACTTACAGTTACAGGAGCAAATAGACAGGGTACCAGGTAGAAATATGGTGTTTTTGCTAGGAGATTTTAATGCCCAGGTTGGTAGAAATAGGGATAGATGGTATCCTAGCCTAGGTAATTTTGGTGTAGGAAAAGAAAACAGTAATGGCTATAGGCTTTTGCAATTTTGTAGGTATAACAACCTAGTTATAACCAATACGGTGTTTGGTCACAAAATGGCCCATAAGTTGACATGGTATTCACGTGATGGTAAGACAGCAAACCTTATTGATTATGTTATTGTAAACAGAAGACTAGCAGGATCAATACAAGATACTAGGGTGTATAGGAGTGCCGTTATTGATGTTAAAAGTAAAGATCACCATCTAGTAGTGTCTAAGGTTAATTTAAAGCTGAAATTTCGGAAGAGTAACTCCCTCCCGGAAAGTTATGATGTTGGTAGACTTCAGGATGAAAATTTGAGAAAAAAATTCCAGGAACAGTTGAGTACTAAACTTGAGGGTTTAAAATTTGACAATGTGGAAGATGGATGGAATAATTTCAGAAAAACAATTTGTGAAGTTGCTGATGGTGTCCTAGGGAAGAGTGCTAAGACAGCAACTAGGAATATTAGTGAAAAAGCTTTAGGTTTAATAGAGAGTAGAAGGGGTTTGTATAAGAATTATCTGAGCGATAGGTCGTATGAAAACAAAAGGAATGTAAAGAAAGTGGAGAAAGCATTAAAATATGAACTAAGGAGATGTGAAATGGAGGCGATGGATAAAATTGCTGAGGATCTGGAAGATGCGGCTAGACGGCATAATAGTAAAATATTATACTGGCATGTTAATAAATTGAAAGGGAGTAGCCGATCCGGACTAGTCCCAGTTAAAGATAGAAATGGGGCCACAATTAGTGATAAGGAAAAAGTTAAAGAAAGATGGGTGGAACATTTTGAGAATGTGCTAAACCGAGATACAGTTGCAGGAAAAGATATAGATGAAAATGAAAAAGTTTGTGATACCTTGGATGTGAAGGAAGATTTGTTTAGTGAGGAAGAATTAGCGACAGTACTAGAAGGATTAAAAAATAATAAGGCCCCAGGTGCTGATAGTATGATTAATGAGTTCCTTAAATATGGTGGCTCTGAGGTTAGGAATAAGCTACTGAAGATTATAAACATGATTTTTGAAAAAGGGGAAGTACCCAATGATTTTAGGAAAACCTTAATTAAACCACTGTATAAGAAAGGTGACAAGAGTGAATGTCGGAATTATCGAGGCATTAGTCTGGTCTCTGTAGGTAGCAAATTACTGAGTAATATGATACTTTTTAGACTGAGACATGCTGTAGACAAAGTTTTAAGGGAAGAACAATGCGGTTTTAGAAAAGGTAGAGGATGTGTCGACCATGTTTTCACTCTTAGGTTAATAATTGAGAAGTCCCTTCGTTGTCAAACACCTTTGGTCCTTAGTTTTATCGATTATGAGCAAGCTTTCGATTCTGTTGATAGAACAGCGTTAACAAAGGTCTTATCGTTATATGGTATACCAGAAAAATACATTAAAGTGATTTGCGCTATGTACGAGAATAATACTGCTGCGGTTAAGGTAGGAAATGAGGTTAGCAGCTGGTTTTGTATTAAATCAGGAGTTAAGCAGGGTTGTGTTCTATCCCCCTTTATATGGATCATTTTGATGGACTTCGTCTTAAGGAGCACAGGAAAGGCAATTGGAGACCATGGAATCAAATGGGGAGGAAGAACGATCCTGGACTTAGATTATGCTGATGATTTAAGCATATTAGATGAAAGTGTGAGCAAAATGAATGAATTTTTAGAGGTTTTACGAGTTCAGGGTGCTAAAATAGGCTTGAAAATTAATGTTAAGAAGACTAAGTCACTAAGGTTAGGAATAAGTGAAGATGAACAGGTGACCTTAGGTAACGAAAAGATTGATCAGGTTGGGAGCTTCAGTTACCTTGGTAGTATTATTAGTAAAGATGGTGGGAGCAGTGAAGATGTTAAAAGTAGAATAGCTAAAGCTCAGGGTGTTTTTTCACAGTTAAAAAAAAGTTTGGAAGAATAGAAAGATAAGCCTACAAACCAAGATTAGAATATTGGAAGCTACAGTGATGACAGTGGTCAAATATGGCTCTGAAGCATGGACACTCCGAAAAGCAGATGAAAATTTACTAGATGTTTTCCAGAGAAATTGCCTACGGATTGCTCTGGGTACCCGGCTGACTGACCGTATTTCAAACAGTAGGTTGTACGAAAAGTGTGGTTCAATCCCGCTTTCTGGGGCTATAATGAAAGAAAGGTTGAGACGGCTAGGCCACGTTCTACGGATGAAGGATGACAGATCACCGAAGATTGTCCTTTTTGGCCAACCGTCTGGGGCTACACGGAAAGCAGGTCGTCCTTGTCTGGGTTGGGAGGATGTCATAAATAAGGATTTAAAGGAAATGGAAACTTCCTGGGAGGGTGTAAAGAGGGAGGCTTTAAATAGATTAGGTTGGAGGAGGAGCGTGCGTAGCTGTGTTGGCCTCAGGCGGCTTGGTGCTGCAGTGAGTTATTAGTAGTAGTAGTAGTAGTAGTAGTATCGGTGATTCTACATATATCACAAAATCACAAAAACAGTCAACAAACCGTGTTATTTTGCCCATTAGCAGTTGAGTGACTCATTTATGAAAAAAAATAATCAATTTTCGTCAAATATCATCTGCATTCATGACTAATAGAAAAGTCGCAAAATTAACTGTTTTTTCTCTTTTGAAAAAGTTACATTCTTCTACATAAAAGACATGCACGTGAGGACCATGAGATAAGCCATGTAAACAGTCAATAGCTTCTAAAAATACTTACTTCCGAGTCGGGTCCATCGGTGACTTTACTGACCATAAATTTGAGGGCTTCAAGTGCCGCAGCTTGAGATGCTTTCTTCTTGTTAGTAGCAGTCGAACTAAACTCCTTTCCACAAAACTGAACAATAAATAACATATCATTAAAGAGGTTTCCAATAGGCCATAGCTTTCACACACAAAAAAAAAAACATTAACGTGGCATTAAAACGGCGAGGTAATACGGAGAATTCTAGAAGAGCGGAAATTCAAACGTAGCAGTAGGGCTCCCCGCGTACCCACTTCAAAGAAGCCCAATTCGACATTTTGTCAGATTCGTTTTTTTCCAATCAGTTCCATGAGAACTGATTCCATGTTTTCCCATTACCCTCGCTGTTTTTCGTAAGACAAAGTCCATCAAAATACTCCGCATAAATAGAGATAGGACGCAACCCTGATTAACTCCTGAGTCAATATGAAACCAAGTGCTAACCCCACTTCCTACCTTAACAGCAGAAATTTTGTTCACTTGGCTACTAACCTTATTTCCAACCTTAAAAGCAGTAAAGTTATTCTCGTAATTAGAGAACTAATCAACTCAATGTATTTATCTGGTATACCATACAAGGACATGACCTTCGCTTAAGTTCTTCAATCCCCTAAACGCTTGCTCATAATCTATAAAACTGAGGACAAAAGGGGTTTGATGACTCTTGTACTCATAATTATTAATCTAAAATTGAAAATTAAGTCGACACATCCTCTCCTTTCTCTAAAAAAACACTGTTTTTTCGTAGAACTTTACCAACAGCATCTTTAAATCTAAAAAATATCATCATACAAGTAATGAGCTTCGTACAAAAACCCAGCTACTGCCTCTATAATTACTAAAATCACTCTTATCATGTTTCTTACAGAGACATTTTATTAGATATTTCCTAAAATCGCAAGGTGCTTCCTCTTTTCAAAGATCATATTCATAATCTTTAATAGCTTGTCTTTAACTTCATAACCACCATATTAAAAAAAAAAACTTATTTACCACGCTATCAACATCTGGGGCCTTAATATTCTTTAATCCTCTTAGTCCTGTCACTAATTCTTTCGCAGAAACTAAATCTTCCTTCACATCCGAAGCGTCACAAACTTTTTCATTCTTTTCTATAACTTTTCCTGTAACTCTATCATGGTTTAACACACTCTCGAGACATTCTGCCCATCTTTCTTAAACTCTTTACTTATCACTAATTGTAGACCCATTCCTATTTTTAACAAGGGCAAGTCAAGATTGACTATTCCCTCTCAAATTATTAACATACCGGCACAATGTTTTAATATTATGCCGTCTGGCTCCATCTTCAGAACTTAGGAAAATTTGCCCATGGTCACCACTTCCCACCTCCTTAGTTTATATTTTAATATTTTCTCCACTTTTCTACATTCCTCTTATTATCACATTATCTATCAGTTAGAAAATTCTTGTACAACCCCCCCCCCCCCCGTCCTCTCAAATAAACATGAAGCATTCCTAGTTGCGTTTCTAACTTTCTTCCCTAAGACCATCAGCAACTTCACAAACTAATTTCCTAAAATTATTCAACCTATCTTCTACAATGTCAAATTTTAAGCTCTCCAGTTTAGTATTCAACTGTTCCTGAAATGTTTCTCTCAGATTCTCATCCTGGAGTCGGCCAACGTCAGAGCTTCCCGGAAGATAGGAAATCTTCCTAAATTTTAGCTTTAGACTACTCCCAGACACTACTAGGTGAAATCTTCACTTTTAACATCAATAACACTACTCCTATCCCCGCACGAATGCACAAAGCCTCCATTCAAATGGAGATCCAAGGGACTTTTTGCTGTCCAGTTCTAAGCTGTCTTAACCGCTTCGTGTAGACTTGAAAAAACGCGTTATTACCCAGCCCTGCAGTGTTTCTAAGATCAGTGCTTTTTCCAAGGTCAAAATAATCTCAATGATTTAAAGTCTGCGAAAATTTCAACTTGGAATGATGCACTGCTAAAAAAAAATAATAATAATACTATCGTATCAACATTTTGACTGACGAATTTAGACTCTTAGAACTGAACTTACTAGGAGTTTCAGAAACTCATAGGGATTAGAAACATGAAATTTTGCGATACAGAATTTATTCACTCAGGCAGGAAGGATGGGGTACATATGACAGGGAGTAGGGCTCATGATGAATAAGGAAGGTATTAAGTCTTGATAAGGTTGGGAAAATCTAAAAGAATGTTAGTCGCTATTTATGACTAAAAAGTGCAGAATATCAGTCATAGTAGTATTAGCCCCTGTACAACTGACTGATTTAGGTAGCGGTGACTCAGGCGAATTTTACTTACAGCTACAGGAACAAATAAACAGGGACCCAGGTAGAACTGTGGTGTTTTATATTGGGGAAATTTAACGCCCAGATCGGAAGAAATAGGAACAGATGGCATCCTAGCCTAGGTAAAGTTGGTGTGGGAAAAAACCATAATGGCAACAGACTGCTGAACTTCTTTAGACGTAACAATCTAGTTATAACCAAAAGAGTATTGGGTTATAAAATGGCCCATAAGTTTGCATGGTATTCACATGATGGCAAGACAGCTAACGTTATTGATCATTTGTTATTGTAAATCGAAGACTGTCAGGATCAATACAAGATACTAGGGTAAATAGAAGGGCTGTTATTGATTAATTTAAAAAAACTTTTTCCAGAAAACAAGTTTTTCAGAGAAAAGTAAAGCTCCTGAAGTTGACTCAGATTCTGTCAACCCCAAAGGCCTTATTATATGATCTTTGGACTATATTTGAACAAATGACTCTCAGAATTTATATCGGATGCATTTGTGGACAATACGACGTTAGAGGGGGGGGGGATGGATGCCCTCTGATCACTTTGACCATTTCCATAAAAACCTTATATGCCCTCGGGGCACGACTTACAACCATTGCGCTGAGGGCTGCGGGGCAGGGAGGGGAGTGTCCATCCTCAAAGGCATAATTTCCAGACCTTTCAACTATGCTCAACACAATGGCTATCTCAAAATTTTGAGCAGATGTGTCTTGGGAATTGATTGGCACGGGGGGGGGGGGGGGGTTGTTGCCCACCAATCACTTTTATCTATTAAAAGGCGCAAGAGCCCTTTGAATTTCCAATCGAATGAGCCTTTTTCGAAGTTTCTGCGACAACAAATGGCAATCTGAAAATTTCTACCAGATGAATCTCGAGATATTACGAGGTGGGAGGGTATACACCCTGCAATAACTTTGAATCTTAAAAAGGGCACAAGAACTTCTGATTACCAATACCATCCCCAGAGCACAACTAACAACCCTTGCCCCGAGGGCTGTGGGTGGAGTTACAATCCTCAAAGGCGTATTTTCCAGACCTTTCAACTACGTTGAACGAAATGGCTATCCCAAAATTTTGATTGGATGTGTTTGGAGAAATGGTGGGCGTGGGAAGGGGTTAGTTCCCCTCCAATTACTTTCGTCTATTAAAAAGGGCACTAGCCCTTCCAGTGTCCAATCCAATGAACCTTTTTCCAATTTTCTATAACAACTCCTTCGATAAAAAATGCCCTGGTCCGGGACAAGCCAAAAAAACAATAATAATAGATAGTGCCCACACCGCTCATTACTTAGACAGCGCTATTGCACAGCCTATCACGTTAAAATCAAAGATTATATGAAGCGAAGGAAGTGTGAAGTAGAGTCGATGGATAAAATCGCCACGGATAGACTCCAAGGTGAGAATATGTGAGAAACTTTCCAAGAACAGTTGAATACTAAACAGGAAAGTTTAAAATTGAACAATGTAGAAGATGGATGGAATAATTTTTGGAAAATAGTTTGTGAAGTCGCTGATGGTGTCTTAGGGAAGAAAGCTAGAAATACAGCTAGGAATATTAGTGAAAATGCTATATGCTTAATAGAGATGATAAGGGGCTTATACAAAAATCATCTGAGGGGTAGATCATATGAAAACAAGAGGAAGGTAAAGAAAGGAGAGAAAGCCTAAAAATTTGAGCCAAGGAAGTGTGAAGTAGAGGCCATGGATAAAATCGCCACAAATCTGTAAGATGCAGCTAGACGGCACAATAGTAAAATATTGTACTGGTATGTTTATAAAATGAAAGGGAGTAGTCTATATGGACTTGTCTCAGTTAGGAACGATAGGAACGAGGCCAGAATTAGTGATAAGGAAAGAGGTAAAGAGAGATGGCCAGAAGATTTTAAGAATGTGCTAAACTGGAATTGAGTAACAGGAAAAGATATAGAGGAGAATAAAAAACTTCGTGGCACCTTGGATGTGAAGCAAGATATATTTTGTGAGGGAGAATTAGTGACAGTACTAAAACGATTAAAAAATAGTAAGGCCCCAGGTGCTGATAGTGAGGTAAATGAGTTTCTTAAATATGGTGATATTATAAATATGGTGGATATATACAAATATGATGTTAGAGATCAGTTACTAAAGTTTATGAATATGATTTTTGAAAAAGGAGAAGTACCTAACCATT
Source organism: Artemia franciscana (assembly GCF_032884065.1). NCBI lineage: Eukaryota > Metazoa > Arthropoda > Branchiopoda > Anostraca > Artemiidae > Artemia > Artemia franciscana. The sequence continues at coordinate 55,791,481 of NC_088866.1, read as the reverse complement.
TTACGAAAACCTTAATTAAACCCCTGTATAAGTAAGGTGATAAAAGCGAGTGTGGTAATTATAGAGGTCTGGTTTCTGTAGGTAGCAAATTACTTATTATGATGGTACCTTTTAAACTTAGAAATGGTGTAGACAAAACTTTAATAGAAGAACAGGGCGGTTCTAGGAAAGGTAGAGGATGTGTCAACGAAAATTTCCCTTTTAAATTAATAATTTAGAAGTGCCTCAGTCATGAAATACCTTTAGTCCTAAGTTTTATAGATTATAAAGAAGCATTTGATTCAGATGATAGAAGAGTTTTAGCGAGGGTTTTATCCTTGCATGGTATACCAGACAAATCTATTGAAGTGATTAATGCTAGGTACGAGAATAACACTGCTGCTGCTAAGTTAGGAAATGAGGTTAGTAGCTGGTTTCGTATTTAATCAGGAGCTAAGCAGGGTTGTATTCTATCCCAATTTATGTGGGTTATTTTGATGGACTTTGTCTTAGGGAGCACAGCAAAGGCAATCGGAGATCACAGAATCAAATGGGGAAGCAAAACTTTCCAGGACTTAGATTATACTAATGATTTAAGTATCCTAGATATAAAATGCTAGCAAAATGAATGAACTTAGAGAGGCTTTGCGAGTTCAGAGTGCAAGAATAGGCTTAAAATTCTGCTGCTCTTCTCCATATTCTCTACATTGCACCCTTCAAGAAGATTCTTATAAACACTGATAAATCGAAAATCCACTCTACTTTATTCAGTTTCACAAAAAAACCTACTGATGTATCCAATTTGGACATACAGGTCAAAGCTCATCATTAGTCTTCATATAACGGATCCAACTATAGCTGTTGCTAAACGTATAGAAAAATACAATGAAAAGATTTCAAAAGATACTTGGCACCAACTCCTTCTGCACTAGTTACATTGTCATTGTTGTATATTTGCTTTTTTATCTTTCTTTTTTGTTGTGCACTATCTTTTTTTTTCAATCGACAATAGTAATAATAACTGCTATGATAATTCAAACTTTAAACAACTAGAAACTAGGATTAACGAATAAATGAAACCAAAAACGAACAGAAATGAAATAAATAATCATAGAAACCATTATAACAGGTAGTAATATAAATGAATAAATCATCTAGATTCAAGTAAAAACTAAATAGAGTCAAACTTAAAACGTCCAACTTTTCAAGTCAAACTTAAAACGAATAAAAATCACTAAATCAGGAATTTAGCTACTGCCCCCTTCCCCTAACCAAAAAGGTCTAAGGCCTATTGTGTCATTTGCGCTTTACTGAAAACATATTACATTAGATATATCTTATTATAATTGAACATTGGAAAAAAATCTAAACTACAGATAAATTAAATCTAGAATTGCTGTATTTTCTGCTATTAGCATCATTATATACCAAATGTTCAGTTTGTTCTTATTAATCCTTTCCAACGACCATTCAAGACACATAGTTTTCAATAAAATGTTTTTTTTAGTTAATTGATATAAAAGAGAAAACGTTTAAAATGTGTTTTGTTTTCAGTGCAAACGACGCATTGGTCTTTATAATGCGGAGGAGAAATTATCACTACTCCTGTTCCAGTATAACTTGATTAATAATTGTATCTTCTATTCATTTTGGGATCTACTTTTTTATTCATAGTGATTTATGTTCGTTTTACATTTGAGCCACTATTTGACTTTTTTTTCGCATGTCTTAAGTTTAATGTAGCTGTTTACTTTTCTTTGAAAACTTTCTTTTGGGGAAAAGGTATTTTTAAATTAATTTCTGTTCATCTTTAATTGACAGAGTTATTTCTATTGGTTAATAATAGCAATATTTTTTTAAAATTTTCGGTTTTTATATATTGGCTATTTAGATATTGGGCTTCTGATATTAATTTCAATATTAATTGCTGATAATAGTTCTACTGCATAACTTTGAGTCATGGGTATTTCGAAGGTTATTCAAATAAGAGGATTTAAAACCTGCATGATCCTTGGGCATCTATAGAGTTGGAACCATTCTGACTATGCCACTAAGCCTCTTGTGAGTCGCCCATTAGCTTCCCTTTAAGTAGGTGATGGTGGTTGAACTCTTTTTTGGCGGTTGTCCCTGGCGACTGTTCTTCTCAAGTGGAAAAACAGAAAAAGCGGCTTTTTTTGGCACAATGAAAAGAAGAATTATACTTGGTAACTTGGACACCCAACGACAGGAGTGTTCTCATAATGGGTGGCACAGTAAAGGAAATAATCAGAAAGAATTGAATTTTTGTCAAATAAGATACTGCAGATGCTCTTTCATAACCGGGATGCACAGTTTCCTTGGATGCAACATTCCCTGAAAATGCCACCCTCATAGCCTTAGCTGTGGTAGTATTAGCGGTAGTCGAATTAGTAGTGTGAATACAGTGTGTTTTGGTGAGTTCAACATTCCCCTCAACATGCCCTGAAAGTTTCAGCTTGATAGCCTAGGTCACTCCTGAGGCATCGCTGATATGCCCTTTTGACAACCCACATTAACATAGTGTATTTTGATTTACTTCAACATTCACTCAAAGTTTCACCCTAATACCCTTAGCCTTAGCAATAGTAATGGCAGTAGTAGTAATAATATTCACATAGTGTCTTTTGGTTAGTTCAACATGCCCTGTAACTTCCAATTTAATACTAATGTTCCTGGAGTTCCTCTACTGTTCCTGGGATATTACTGATATGCCATTTTGACAATTCGCATACGCATAGTTTGCTTTGATTTAGTTCAACCTACCCTTGATATTACCAGAAAGTTTTCCCTTAATACCCTTAGGCTTACGAGTAGCAGCTGTAGTAATAGTAGTAACAGTAGCAGCACATAAATAGTGTATATGTATGCAGTACATACATACATAGCGCCTTTTAGCTTGTTCAACATTCCCCTTAACACCCTGAATGTTCCATGTTAATACCCTAAACTGTTCAAGAGGTTTTTCTGATACGCCCTTTCGACAACATACATGCACATATTGTGTTTTGATTTAGTTCAATGTCCCCCTTAAACTTCCCTGAAAGCTTCACCTCAATACCTTTGGCCTTTTTAGAGACTAAGGGTAAAACACATCCCCAATCTTCCTAATAACACATCATATTTATGCTCCATAGAGCTAATGAAGGTACTAGCTCCCTGAAGCTGCTGTCTCCACATGGAATTCCTTCAGATCACATTTTGCGAGTTTATACCTCTTTTATACGGTCTTGCCTTGAATACTGTCCCCCCTTTTGTCATTACGGCCTAACGCAGGAGCAGTCGGATGGGATTGAGAGAGTTCAATTTTGGGCATTGTCGGTAATTTCAAAAGCATCCAAAGTTTCATACTGTGCCCTCCTTGAACAGTTTGGCCTAGACTCCCTTGCTAGCTGTCGACAAAAACTGTCACTTGCTTTCGGTACAGGGGCGTTGAACAGCACATCCCATCAATCCATACTCTCCCCTGATTTCAAACCACATCAAGAAAGACCAGCAAGAGCAGTGGCAGAATCTGCATCTCGTATACATCCAATCAATGTGTCTCAAAACAGATATTTGAAAAGCTTTGTTCCCTTATTTGTAAATTTTTTTAGTGTTACTGTTAGTAAGCAAGAATAGCTTGTTCGTTATCGAATAGCGTTAGCTCGTTCGTTATCGAATAGGTTGTTCGTTCAAATAGCTTTAGTTCGTTAGTTATATAGTTATACTATATTCTGACTAGTCAGTTATTGTGTACTGATTCTAAGTGGACAACTAGATTTATTTTAAATCATCTGTGTTGCCTATGGATTGTACATGTATTTGTGTTCTGACGACTAAAACGAATATTTGGCTTGTTTGCTGCTTTAATTTGTTAGTCATATTTTATTATATTTTGACTAGTCAGTTATTGTGTACTGATTTTAAGTGGATGACTTGGAATTATTTTTAATTATTTCGTAAGTGTTGAATATAGATTCTATATATATTTATGTTTTGACGACTAAACGAATATTCGGCTTTTCTGCTGCCCGTTTTGAAAATAAACTGAACTGAATTGAATATTTGTTAATACAGCTACTCCCAAAGTGCTTGGGAGGGGAGGGGGTTAATGTCATCTCAAGGGGTTTAGTTATTGGACTTTTCAACTATGCTTAACAAAATGGTTATCTCAAAATTCTAATCATATGTCCTTTGGGGAAGGACAGCAAAAAGGGGGGGGAGAGGCTTGTTGCCCTCCTATCACTTTTGAATCTTAAGAAGTGCACTAGAGCTTTTAGTTTCCAATTAAATGGCCCCTCTCCCAACTCTTGTAGGGGGCTCTGAACTACTTCCATACAAAGGGATCTGGTGACAAACAAATTAAATATACAAAAATAAACAATAGATTGGAGCCATATTGCTCTTTACTTAGTAGAATAGTGCTGCCATGATAAATACTTATATGCAACAGCTATCTAGACTGGATACTAAAATTCCAGAGCAAAACTTTAGTTTCTCTTATTGTACTGAAGTAACAAAAATAAGCAACAATTGGAGGTTACAATCTTTTGTGGCCAATGGAGAAAATTACTAAATTCTATTTCAATACCAAGTGTCATTTATTACCAACTTATATTAAAATCATAGTAACAGTTAACTGTGTGGCAGGAGATTATAAGACAGATATTAGAACAAGCATTTAAGTATAACTACCTTAAAGACAAAAAAACTCCCCTAAAGAGCACTAAAAAATTTTAATTTTGTACCTGAAATGAAACTGTATGTTTCTCCATGTGTGGTGGCCCCTCAGTAGTTGTATTCAATTTCTGAACGCCAAACAATTGATTAAACACGCTCAAAGGTGTACCATTGAAACCTGATTGTTTTTTAGCAGAAACATGAGATTCATCTGAACTTCGAAGCTGATCTACAATAAAAATATGTTAAGAACAAGAGAGATTTTCAAACAATAAATCAATACCAATTAGTGTTACTCTTAAAGAAAGTGGCTGGACAATTCTTTCTATTATCAAAATTAAATTTTGAGATATGAATCTTGGTTATCAAGGAACTCAAACACCTCCCTCTTAGCATTATCTAAAAAAAAAATGAAAACACAGATATTCTTTCACTGAAAATACAGTTGTATTTCATTACATAATTCACAATTATATTATATTCAATATATGAGTGTAAATATTTTTATTAAAATGTAAATCTATTTCTGACTTCATACAGCAGTTAAAAAAACATAGTTAAGCTAACATAAAAGATTGGTTAGAAACCCCATTTAAGCAATGTATTTCTGGAATGATCTTTAAAATTACCAGCACAATCATCAGGACACTTTGTAAACTAAACAGGACAGTCAAAGACGAAAACAAGAAGACAGTAAAAAAAATCAAGCAAAATATCAAAACCCATCCACTATGAGATGGGCCCGTGGATGGGCCCGCTCAAGGCCCATCCACTATGAGATTTTACTAACAACGATATTTAGTTAGTGCAAATTTAAATCAATCAGATGTTTTGTAGAATTTTCTGAATGGCTGAAAAATAATATAGAATTCTGGTTGGCTGAAGTTAGCGCTAGCTAATATTGGTACACCATTGTTGAAGTTCTCAATGAGCTAATATAACACAACAGGGATAAGATAATAAAAGAAAAGGCCCAGGTTCTGGGTCACCAAATTACCTGCTTTATTTTATTCTGTTGCATATGTTCAAAGGCCAAGTCATTTTCAAGACGAAAGCTTTTTTCAGGAAGGCTATCAGCAGAATTTCATTCATCATGACAACTTTCTAGATTTAGTATTGAATCAAGTTCCCATACTGTGAAGATTAATATGTCTAATAAACAGCTATCATAATCGGATTGCATTGAATGAAAAAAAGAATTATTATTGCAAAATTATTGGATACCTGTACTCTCATCTGAGTAATTTAGTTGACAGAATTTTTCTTTCCAAAGAACATTTTTTTTTGGATTTTCAAGAGATAGTCAAACACCTCCCTTGCAAGTAAGTCTTGTTTTATGATGTTTTAGAAAAATCATTTTTCTGTTTGGGTATATCACCATATTATATAATGAACACTCCAGTATCACACAAGCTAATGAGCTCCAAAACAAAAAATTAGACCCACTACCTGGTAAGCAGGGTGATTTAATCAGTGTAGTAAACAGCTTGTCTTCCAAAATACAAGAGTTGAAGAATGAAGCATTAGAAAGACCAAAGCTGAATTAGAATGGTCACTCAAAGAGTAAAAGCAGAAGAACTCATTATTCAAGCATCAAATGCAACTTATTGAAGTGAAAGAGAGAAGTTCAAACTTGATCATACAGGATTCCCCAACTTTTCTGAGTCAATCCCTTGAAGCTCACATGAAAGATCTGCTTAAGAATACCCTAGAATTTGCATCACTTGTGTCAATTAACAAATGTTACTACTTAGGAGGAAAAACTGACAATATCACAAATGGAAGCCATAATCAAAGTCAGTCATGTAAACCAGCAGTTAATCCAGTGCTAATTAGGCTCAGGAATGAAGCTGAAGCTTATCTAGTTATACAAAACGTACCCAAGCTTAACATACCAAGGGCTCTGGAATAAAAATTTGTATGGACCTTCCTCCAGCACTTAACACTTTGCACATAGGATTCCTCACTAAAGCAAAAGAGATGAAGGAGTTTGGATTGATTCTGGATCCAAAAGAACTGGAGATATGGGATGGACCTAATCAATGATTGAATTAGGATAGTAGTGATACAAGTTGAGTCAACTGTGAAAAGATAAGAGTGATGGGTGGCAATATGCATGAAAAATATATAATTTGGTCTATACATTTGCACATTAGGAGGGGGGAGGATAAGGTCAGTGTTCTGGGAAATACTTTTAAAATGTAGTTAATAGCAAACACAAACTACTCATACTATAAAGTAATTAATCATCAATAGAAAATTCGTTGCCAAGGAAGTAATTTGTATTTAACCTCAAAATGAATATTTTAAATACAAATTACTCTGGCTATAAAATACCTTTTTCTTCAATGCACACCATTTACAGAAGAAAATTCATTATGGAAGTATGGGAGTTTGCTTTTAACAACAAAATTTTCTTAAACTTCTTATCTCCAAGCTGACTTGGCATTGTAGTGAAAACCAAACCCCAAACAGAAAAAAAGATATTCTACAGGAGCAGATAATGGTAGTTATCAAAAAAAGTAATGGTAGTTTTATCATTAGTAATTGTAGTTTTCAAGCAGTATTGAACTTTTCAGAAAAAAAACTTTTGCAATGTCATGATATTCTTTTGAGGACTCAACCAGATGGTTTTAAAAATCAACAAACCTCAATAAATAAAGTTTCAAGTTATAGCCAGAAGAAGAATCTGCGCTCATCCAAACACCATTACTATCAAAAGTATAAAAAAACTCATCACAATTGTAAAGCTCATACCAAAAGAAGGTAAAGATAAAAGTAAGATTGAAAACTATAGAACTATCACCTTACTACCTGTTGCTGGTAAAATATATGAATGACTTGTCAAGCAACAATTGACCACAATGATTGAAATAAATAAAGGGCTACAAGATATGCAGTATGGATTCAGAAAAGGCAGAAACACAGATGATATCATTTTTATGTTCTTGAATGACGCCCTTTACACCCTTGAAAACAAAAAAGTCCTTGTTGCTCTGTTTCTGGATGTAAAGGCAGCATTTGAGACCATAGTCCATCATCAATTCTTGGATGGAGTCCTTGAAGCAAAGATAAGATGCAGATTATTGGCCTTTTCCTTGTCTTTCCTTGAGGATAGAGATATGAAGATCATTTTCAGAAAAGCTGCATCATCAAATCTGATAAACAAAAAAGAGGGGTACCTGAAGGGTCAGTATTGGGTCCTGTCTATTACAATATTAGTGAGTTTAACATCCCCATTGAAGCTGGAAACGTCAGAGGGGGTATTTTTGCAGATGATAACTGTCTTTGGGCTGTTGGTAGATCAGTTAATGAAGTAGAATCGATTCTTCAAGATTCACTCAATCAGATAAGCCATTGAGCTGTGGAAGCAGATATTTCATTCTCAGTAGAGAAAATCAAAGTAATGATATTTACTAGGAAAACAAAAATCAATAATCCTAAACTCTTATTAAATAGTACTCTACTGGATGATGTTGATGAAATCAAGTGGCTAGGGTGTCACTTTGACAGGAGACTTACTTTCAGAACTCATATAAATCAAACTAGAGCTACTTGTATTAGGAGATTAAATATAATGAAGATGCTGTCTGCCATAATGTAACATATGGACCAGCAACCCCCCCCCCCTTTCGGAACCCAAAACTAAGTCTCTTATTTCGTTCACTTTAGAAAGTTTCAAACAAAAGTTTTACAAACAAAGTTTTACTTTTGGCACAAATTTCACGGCAAGCAATTTTGCTTACAATTTCGCAATTACAGCAAGTTTTAAAACTTCCAATTTTGGTAGTCGAAAATAATACCTTTTTTAATGTTAGTTTTACAGCAAGCAATTTTGCTTACAATTTCACAACAAGTTTTAAAACTTCCAATTTTGGTAGTCGAAAATAATACCTTTTTTAATGTTAGTTTTACAGCAAGCAACTTTGCTTACAATTTCGCAGTAAGTTTTATAGCTTCTAATTTTGGTAGTCGAAAATAATACCTTTTTCTATGACAGTAACATGCAATTTTGGTTACAATTTCGTAATTACAGCTACCAATTTTAATAGTCGAAAATGATACAAAAAAATACTTTTGACAACCAAAACTGGATTCATATCGTGTTACAATATTTCTGAGGTCAATCTACCCAGTGCTTAATTTAGAAATCCGGGTTGATTCGGGATATATAAGGTGAACTAAAAGTTAGGAGTGTAATTCAGTTTGTTGGTAGACATACTTTGATGCACTTGATACTACTCTCAATTATTGGAGCCGTTTTACCTGGAGTTGTATATGAAGTAAGAAAATAAAATTATTGTCAATAATTGTGTTTGTCTTTGAGTTAACGTGCAGGTACAGTTCCTATTGTCTATTGGTACGTTCCCAAGGGAATCTGCCCATCTCGGCAAATCTAAACGTCATGATGATGAATTCGTCTCCAAGGTTATAGAGACTGGTCAATAGAACCCTCCCAATCTATATCCATTACAAACAACTTAAACTATATACGAAATCAAGTAAACCTTATAAGCAATAAGTAAACTAGATAGAAAACGAACCAAACTTTATAAGAAACCCCCCCCCCCCCCGTAACATTTGGCGCGGTCGGTAGGATGCGGTCATTTGGCGCGGTCAGAATTGTATCTGATAGTTACATATGGACCATATATGGTCTTATTGTCTCATAATTGAGAAGTGATTGTATCTAAATCATTTAAGAAGAGTTAAATTATTAGAAAAAATTTCAAAAAAATTTTTTTTGTTCATTATAGCCTATGGTTTAAAATAACATATGTAACATATGGACCAGCAACCCCCCCCCCTTTCGGAACCCAAAACTAAGTCTCTTATTTCGTTCACTTTAGAAAGTTTCAAACAAAAGTTTTACAAACAAAGTTTTACTTTTGGCACAAATTTCACGGCAAGCAATTTTGCTTACAATTTCGCAATTACAGCAAGTTTTAAAACTTCCAATTTTGGTAGTCGAAAATAATACCTTTTTTAATGTTAGTTTTACAGCAAGCAATTTTGCTTACAATTTCACAACAAGTTTTAAAACTTCCAATTTTGGTAGTCGAAAATAATACCTTTTTTAATGTTAGTTTTACAGCAAGCAACTTTGCTTACAATTTCGCAGTAAGTTTTATAGCTTCTAATTTTGGTAGTCGAAAATAATACCTTTTTCTATGACAGTAACATGCAATTTTGGTTACAATTTCGTAATTACAGCTACCAATTTTAATAGTCGAAAATGATACAAAATGATACAAAATAATACTTTTGACAACCAAAACTGGATTCATATCGTGTTACAATATTTCTGAGGTCAATCTACCCAGTGCTTAATTTAGAAATCCGGGTTGATTCGGGATATATAAGGTGAACTAAAAGTTAGGAGTGTAATTCAGTTTGTTGGTAGACATACTTTGATGCACTTGATACTACTCTCAATTATTGGAGCCGTTTTACCTGGAGTTGTATATGAAGTAAGAAAATAAAATTATTGTCAATAATTGTGTTTGTCTTTGAGTTAACGTGCAGGTACAGTTCCTATTGTCTATTGGTACGTTCCCAAGGGAATCTGCCCATCTCGGCAAATCTAAACGTCATGATGATGAATTCGTCTCCAAGGTTATAGAGACTGGTCAATAGAACCCTCCCAATCTATATCCATTACAAACAACTTAAACTATATACGAAATCAAGTAAACCTTATAAGCAATAAGTAAACTAGATAGAAAACGAACCAAACTTCATAAGAAACCCCCCCCGTAACATTTGGCGCGGTCATCAAAAAAGACACTAAAGGAACTGTATATGCCTAACAACATGACTACCTGCTACCCTAGACAAATATGATTATTCACAAATTATTTTTTGATTTTAAGTGCATTTAATTTTACATTATTTAAGTGCAGTATAATTTTATTTCTACTTATGTATTCTTTTGTGTGTACCCCATCTTAAAATAATTAGAATCTTAAGTAGTTAAATATAAATAAATCTTCAATGAAAACTAAAATTTTATATACCGCATAACTTCAAGAATAAACTGAATTAAAATAACAAATATGGCTCAGGAACAAGACGAATTATTAAAAGCGCAACAAATTATTGCAACTTCGGTAGAAATTGCAAAATCATTACCTGATTATGAAGGGGATACAGATGTAGATCAATTCAACATCCACTTAGGACAATTTGTTGAAATGACAAAAATTGACTTAAATGCATTAAAAAACATGCTACTCTTAAGACTAAAAGGACAGGCTTTGACATTTTTGAAACAAATCGAAAATACCGTAGGAACTGAAACCACCTCAACAATTAACTCAATAAAGCTATTGCAACAGGCTTTTCAAAAGAGATTCATCGATACTAGTTCATTGAACAAACTAAAACATGGGTTAGTCACATTCGAACAGACCCAGAACGTAAGAGAATATTTAAATAAAATTAGAATCGCAACAGAAGCGCGATACGGTCCAGGAGAAGGGGAATTGTATGAAAAAATAATACTAAATGCATTTAAACAGGGACTCAACCCAAAACTATATCGTCTCTTAATTTCCAAAAAAATCGACGACTTAGAACTGGCAGTTCAGGAAATAGAGACCGCTGTAGAAATCGATTCCATAGTCCTGCAGCACCAAAAACTATCAATAAATGCGGTAGAAAGTAAAACAGCTGTAAAATCAAGAGATCCCTCTCCGCGATTTTTCTCCAGAGAATCATCGCCAAAACCACTTCGAAATCAAATTCGAACCACCACACCTCCAAGACAAGTACGCTTTGCCCCCAATAATCAAATGAGGGCACAGGCGAATTATGAACCACTAAGGTGCTACTCCTGTAACCGGTTAGGTCACATCGCAAGAAATTGTTTTACAAACAATAATTATCGCCCAAATTTTAGGGGATCGAGCAACCATTTGTCCAGGGGGACAAACTATAATGGGCACGCCATTATAGGTTGGAAGCGTTATTTGAACTATTCAATGCAGAAATACAAAAACTTAAACAAAGCACAACACGTATATTCGAAGTATTTTTCCGTAGGAGTAAATATAAAAGGTCAACAAGTTTAATCCCAATAGTAGGGGAGCTTGCATCTCGATTATTCGGTTTGTCAACCGAAGAAGATTTAAATATATTAAGAGATAATGTTAAAAGACTCAATACAGCCATGAATACAACACTCCATGTACAAAAAATACAAGCAAGTATAGCAAACTATCAAAAAGACAAAATTGAGGCCATTTCCAAAAAAATCTCAAGAACGGTCAGCACAATGAATTATTTGAAAAATGAAGTAGACAGAGTAATCTCCGATTCTAGCTTAACAATGGTATCACTAGACATTGTTATTATGTCTTTGTTGAACTTGGCTACTGATGTCAGTAAATTTGAATTCGCATTATTTGAGTTAACAGGAGGAGCACTTTCTTACGACTTAGTAGATCCCTCGGACCTCAAGAACATCCTAAGTGAAATAAAAACTCACTTAACCTTTGGTCTCCACTTACCGGTAGAACCAGAAGTAGCTAACTTATTTTTATATTATACCAAGCTAAGGGTGCATATCACCGAAATAAATGAACAACTGTTTGCTGTCGTAACAATCCCATTAATTAACCAACAGTCCATATTTGATCTTTACAAAATATCTACTTTTCCAATTAATATTAAAGAGACCAATTCCTTCATGAGCATTACGCCTGAAGCAGAATATATGCTAATTGATCAAGACAGAAGGAAATATACACTCGCCAATTCACAGGATTTAAAAGAATGTGTTTCTTTTAAAAACTTAGTCTGCCAACTAACGCTACCTATATATAATGTAAAAATCGGATCTTGCATATTAGATCTCTTCCTAAAGGAATCACAACAACAAGATATTCCCAACTCATGTGATGCCTTAGTAGGAAGCACAAAGAGAGAAATCTTCATTAATTTACGAAATGACTTATGGCTTTTTACAGTACCTAGAAAAACAGTGGGAACTCTATCATGCTATACCAATACACAAAAAATTGACCCCAGTTATCGAACCGAAATATTATTACAGGACGTTGGAACAATAACAATAAAACAAGGTTGCCGACTCGTGACAAAAGAAACAACTGTACAAACACCTTTGATCACAACTAGCACGAACGTTGTGAGCCCAAAAATAATAAATTTCCAAGGAATAAATTTGTCTTTTACGATACCAAACATGAACAACGAAGAATCAAAAATATCAATTTGGCCCAAAATAGAAAAAATTAAGGGTACTATGCAACTAGCAAAAATAAAAGAGGCATTAGACCTACAAATACCGTTGTTCACGACAGAAGACCAAAGACTAAAATACGTAGAAAGTCAATATGGACTATTCTCGCCAAATTCCTGGTACAATATAATAATAACCATATTTTTGGTATTTCTTATATCTCTAACAATAAGAGCGCTACTCACAGTAAATTATGGAAAGCTCTTGAGACGAAAAACGATAAAAAACGATGCAATTGATGCTCAGGAAATGCATCAACTAAACCCTACAGCCCCGGATGATATTTAAGCCATAATAAAGGGAGGTTATAACAGTATGGGAAAATCGAGGTCTTTTCCCATATATTCATATAACTAGTCCCTGCTTTAATAAATATTGTTGGTGTATTGCAGCTAGAAGGCTAAGATACGATTTAATTGTATTACTTTTTGGCGGAGATACATCAGTAATATAAATATTTGGCAGAAAATTTTTATGTAAGATTTAGACCTCTGACAAGTTTAATCACTTGTCCCTTCTGAATGTAAACAAGAGAATGGAGGTCGTCTCTTGTAATTTTCGATATTGTGTTACTGAACTAAATATTCCTAACGCATGGCAATAGAAAGGCTATGACGCTAGAAATAGACGTTTCTTTTCTACAAAGTCTTGCGTTGGGAGTATAAAGAATTAGAAATATACAAAAAAAAAAAAACCTCCAAATTAATCTTGTGCTTAATCGACGCCTTTTAACAGTGTTACTTGTTTAATCACATAATCATATGCCTATCATATGAATGTCACAATATCAATGTTAATCATAACCATCGTTTTTACAATTATATAATGTTGTTACCATTATATTTAATAACCATATGATTCTGCCTGGAAATTTTTTCATTACAGAAATTGGCAATTGACCGACATTACATAATGGTCGAAAACTGGAAAACACCTATCATGATTCGTCAACCGCCAAGGAATGCCCGAAAACACATGATTCAACCAGAAAGCTATCACCCACATAACACCTCAGAGAACGCCATCTACCATACTGCAATCATTTTCATCTTCTAATAGGACATCGCAAAATAGAGAAGGCGTAACATCCAGCCAAAATACAACCACAGCATATCCGCGAAGGCACCATAGATGGTAACGAAACACAACACGAAGACCCGATATCAACAACATCAAACCCAATGAAGATTTAAATCAGAAAATTCTAATCTTATAAACTTTGGAATCAACCACAAAGTAAGGTTTTAAGAACTACCTCAGTCCAATAACGCTTAAAATGCAGAAGGGAGCGGGAAAGGAATGGAAGAACCGTAGTACCAGGCGTACATTTGTACTTAAACTCCTAGGGGATAGGTATTCCTAGTCTTGCACTTCCCATTTTGAAAAAGCGTTATAGAAAGACTGACTGTACGGATGCAAAATTTTTAAGAAACAATAAAAAAACTTAAGGGTGATAAACTAAAGAAATGACATTATATTAATTCAATCAGTGGATAGGGCAAGGACACGAGAATTGTGATTGGTGTATAATATTCCAAAAATAGTAAATGGTGAACAATTAAAGTGCCAAGTAGTGAGTAGTTGGAACTTAATTAAAGTGCAAGTGGAAATACTTTTTATGTAACGTTGTATAACCAGGTATTCAAGTATAAACCTTATTAATGTCAAGTGATGTATTGATGTAATTCAAATGTAAGGTGTAGGTTAATTAAAGGTGTAGGAATATATATGTTTTCTTATATATAATCATTTTTGTGGTGAAAGAAAAAAAAAGAATATTTTGACAATAAGAAACTGTATGAGTGATAAAATTTAAGGACAGGGAACGTTCTGATTGACGAGGACGTCAATCTACAGCGGGATAGGGGATATGTAACATATGGACCAGCAACCCCCCCCCCTTTCGGAACCCAAAACTAAGTCTCTTATTTCGTTCACTTTAGAAAGTTTCAAACAAAAGTTTTACAAACAAAGTTTTACTTTTGGCACAAATTTCACGGCAAGCAATTTTGCTTACAATTTCGCAATTACAGCAAGTTTTAAAACTTCCAATTTTGGTAGTCGAAAATAATACCTTTTTTAATGTTAGTTTTACAGCAAGCAATTTTGCTTACAATTTCACAACAAGTTTTAAAACTTCCAATTTTGGTAGTCGAAAATAATACCTTTTTTAATGTTAGTTTTACAGCAAGCAACTTTGCTTACAATTTCGCAGTAAGTTTTATAGCTTCTAATTTTGGTAGTCGAAAATAATACCTTTTTCTATGACAGTAACATGCAATTTTGGTTACAATTTCGTAATTACAGCTACCAATTTTAATAGTCGAAAATGATACAAAATGATACAAAATAATACTTTTGACAACCAAAACTGGATTCATATCGTGTTACAATATTTCTGAGGTCAATCTACCCAGTGCTTAATTTAGAAATCCGGGTTGATTCGGGATATATAAGGTGAACTAAAAGTTAGGAGTGTAATTCAGTTTGTTGGTAGACATACTTTGATGCACTTGATACTACTCTCAATTATTGGAGCCGTTTTACCTGGAGTTGTATATGAAGTAAGAAAATAAAATTATTGTCAATAATTGTGTTTGTCTTTGAGTTAACGTGCAGGTACAGTTCCTATTGTCTATTGGTACGTTCCCAAGGGAATCTGCCCATCTCGGCAAATCTAAACGTCATGATGATGAATTCGTCTCCAAGGTTATAGAGACTGGTCAATAGAACCCTCCCAATCTATATCCATTACAAACAACTTAAACTATATACGAAATCAAGTAAACCTTATAAGCAATAAGTAAACTAGATAGAAAACGAACCAAACTTTATAAGAAACCCCCCCCCCCGTAACAATAAGTTGGGGTTACAAATGTGATTTCGTAATTGAATTCTACACAAAATACATCAGGCCAATATTGGAATATGGTTCAATAATTTATCAAATAGCCAGTAAAACCACCCTCAGAAAACTTGAGGGTATTCATAATTCTGCCCTTTGCATAGCATTCTGTGCTCAAAAAACCACACGTGTGACATTCTTAATATCTGAAAGCGGCGTAGAAGACTTAGAGGTATAATGTCTTATCAGTGGTCTTAAACACCTCAAGAAAATAAGCCTGACCAAAAAAATCATCCTCTGAAATCCTGCCTGCTGAAACATGGACAACTGTGGCTTTCAACAAATAAAAATAATGGCTGGTCAGCTGGCATTAATGCTCTTAGAGAAAAAGACATTGAGCCCAAATTATCTGAAATGCTTCATATAGAGGATCTAATACCATCCCATATGGGACTACCAGAGTATAGAATTCTTTGAAGACCTTGAAACCTGGGAAGGGCTAGATCTTGCAAACTCATTCAAGTACCTCACAGAAGTAAGTTTTACTGACCATATTGACATATATACAGATGCTTCTAAAAATTAAAATGGAGTTGGAGCTGCATTTGTTGTCCCATCCAAGTCCATAGTTCTGAAATTTAAGCTTGATGGAAACTTGACTATATTTGATGCTGAAGTAATTGCATTAACCAAGGCTGCAAACTTTGTATTCCTCTCATTTACCCCTGGAGTTAAGTTAAGAATCTGCTCTGACTCTAAAAGTGCTATTTTGGCCCTGAAAAGTTTTTACTGGTCTAGGAAACCAGTCTCAGAAACCATTTTATGCCACACATCATTAAGTTGTCAATATGGGTATACACTTAACCCTTCAATGGATACCTAGTCACATGGGCATACCAGGAAATGAACAAGCATATCTGACAGCTAAAGATGCAACTATATCAGGTGAAGAGACATCCAGTGCTGTAACACCATCAACAGTATATGCTATTAGTTCAATTATACAGAAGTTAAAGCATGAATCTTTCATAAATAATCAAGCTAGAAGCTCAAACTGATTTGTTACCAAACAGTTTTTTGAAAAAGAACTTTACAGCAAGTTATCAAGACAACAAGGCAAAATACTATTCAGGCTGCAATCAGAACATGTAGGAACATATTCATACTTAGCCCAATTCTATAATGAAAACCTAAAATGTAGCTACTATGATCAAGTGGAAACAGTAAATCACCTTCTACTACAGTGCCCAGTCACTGACTGGCATAGACAAAAACTTCATGATCTTATGTGTGTAAACAAACTTAAAGACTACCACAATCTTCTTGGCAGCTCAGCAGCAGCTGATGAGAATGTAACAGTGATTTCAGCAACAATTGAATTTTTACACAAGATCTCAAGGGATAAATCCCTATGATTAATCTTCTTTATTTCAGCAGTGTTCATCCAAAGTCCATGATCCTCAAGTCATGCCAGTGAGAAGGAGGATTAAATTCGTTATCATTACCTTAAATCGCAGCTTGGAGTGATATAAGGATTATCCATCCTTGTGATGCTCCATGAGAAAAAAAAGAATTCGTTTGGTGTAGATTGTGGCTGTTAGATTAGACTCTTGTGGAGGACTCTGCAGCTTCCCAATTGTAAAGGAACTCCTGGCAGAGCCATTCCCTATCAAGGTGGGACTTGAACATGTCAATTGAAGTAGCAGAAACTGTTTCTTCAGAGAGCTGGTTCCACATATTGATGATTCTTTGGCTGAAGAAGTGGCTTCTATGTCTACTCGTCGAACACTGCATGGAGAGCTTCAAAGAATGTCCTCTAGTACCAGAATGCAAGGGCTGTGCAAAGAGACCGGGAAGGGTATTTTTAGAGAGAATTTTTTTGGTTAAAATAATGTCACCCCTTTTCCGTCGGTATGTTAGCGTTGGCAGCTTCAAACGACGTAGTCTTTCTTCGTATGGAAATTTATTCATGTTGGTAACCATCTTAGTGGCACGACGCTGGACATCCTCAAGCAACTTCCTATCTTTTTTGAAGAAAGGGGCTGCCAATGACATTCCAACCTCCAGGCGTGGACGTACAAGCGCCTTATATAACTTCATAAGAGCTCTAGGGTGTCGGCTGGAGATGGTTCTTTTTATGATACCAAGGGTTTTATTTGCAGAAGATGAAACAGACTTAGCATGGCTGCTAAACTTTAATTGGTGATCTACAATAACCCCAAGATCTCTTTCATCGGAAACAGCAGAAAGGAAGTTGTCTTGAAGGAAATACTTATGATGCTTGTTATTTTTGCCAAAATGAATTACATGGCATTTGTCAACATTGAAAGTCAGAAGCCACATGTTAGCCCATCTTACTAGACTATCAAGATCTGTTTGAATTGATTGCTGGTCAGAGGGAGTAGCCACTTTTCCAACTAGTTTTGAGTCATCAGCGTAAAGGGTGATAAGATTTGAAAGAAGGGTGGGTAATTCGTTAATATAGAAGTTGAAAAGTGTTGGTCCAAGAATAGTGCCCTGGGGCACGCCACTTAATACAGTTGTGGGAGAAGAGAAATGAGGAGTTCCTTGCAAATCAAAAACTCTGACGCTCTGTGATCTTTCAGAAAGGAAGCCCATAATCCACTGTACAACACCTTCGTTGACACCTGCAGCCCTCAATTTGATTATGAGGAATTCATGACAAACTTTGTCGAATGCTTTGGACAGATCAAGAAGAATCATGTCGACAGGAAAACCCTCATCAAGCAGTGTAGTCACTAATTCATATGTTTGGATAAGGTTAGTGTCCACAGATCTACCAGATCTGAAACCATGTTGTGATGTGGAAAGGATATTATTGACCTCAAAATGTTCAATTAGAGCTTTATTAACAAATCTCTCAAGCACCTTAACAACTGCAGAGGTGATGCTTATGGGACGGTAATTTTCTGCTGAGTCTCTTTGTCCCTTTTTATGGATCGGGGTTATATAAGATGTTTTCCAATCATGCGGTAGTTCCCCATTTTGAAGAGATAACCGGAACAGCATGCACAGGGGGTAGCTGAGAGCTTTTCGACACTCCCTAAGAAGACGTGGATGAACACTGTCTGGTCCCTTTGACTTATTTACATCAAGCTTCTCAAGGCTATTGAAAACCATTAATTCACCTACTGACAAATCAGGCATAGGGAAAAGCATTTCATACAATGGAGGATCTGGTGAGGAGGTGCCTGAATTTTGGGTAAAGACAGAAGCAAATTGTGCATTTAGAATGTCAGCCTTATCTATTGGAGATGAGTGTAATACGCTGTGGTCAACAAGGTCAGGAATAGTATGATGATTTGGGTTTTTAGAAGAGACATGTCTCCAAAAAGATTTTGGGTTTAACTTGATCTCAGAAGCCAAATTTTCCTTGTAGGCAGATTTCAGTTTTTTTACAGAATCTGTTACACGATTCCGTACTGCCTTATAAAATGACAGGGTCTCCTGGTTCCTCTTCTTCATATACCATTTCCAAGCTCTATATTTCTGGTTAATCAGCTTCTTAACTTCCTTAGTGAGGAAGGGAAGTGTTTTGGGCTGTTCATTGATCAATGAAACTTAATTGTGCTCAGCATTGCAGTTATTCAACTGATCCTCAGCTTTGGGCTTGCAAAATATGTTTCATTTAGTCACAAATTATATCAATAATTTGGTTATATATATCTCCTGGTATCAATCTTCCCTTAAAACCAGGGTGGCTTCCATTAGCTATTGCTAGCTGCTTAAAACTATGTTCACTTACCTGCACTGCACATGCATGTGCAAACTGGTTCTCTATGCTATCCACAGTTGCTTCTACAAGAGCTTCTGTATGCTTGATAGAACAGTTTTGTTTCATGTCAACCGTTTTCATTCTTACTGCAATCAGCTTGGGCAACAGCATTCATAGCAACTTTGACAATTCTTTTTATTGCATTATGTTGATAATTCCGCCAAGTTGCATTGGGAATAATCAGCTGCTTTGACATTAACTATTAGAGTTTACCAGAGGCTTTCAAGCTCTGCCTTTTCACATTTGACAGTGCTTGACACTTCCCTATTGAAGCATTGTACAGTTTTTAAATGGCAAATTTGATATGGCTCTTTCACTGTCTTTACTAGCAACAAGATTCAAAGTTGTACTATGAAAGTGAGAGGATAAGTAGTATTTACTTTCAAATTCTTCTGTTTCTTCTCACTTTTCTGTCTGCTAGTCAAGCAAATTTCCATCAGAAACAATAAGAGAGGTGTCATTTTCACTTTCAAAATTTTGATGATCATCGTTTCTATTAGGAATAGTGCCAGTAGGGCAGACTGGATATGCCAATTCTCTGAAAGCTTTCACAAAATTACAGCCACATTCAGTCATAGTTTTCACAATTTTTGTGTATAGGAGACCACAGGTTTTTTAAATCTTTTTAAGATGATCAGCACAAGTAGAATAATAATGTATGTCTTTGAATCTCTGACAAGTGATTGCATTTTACCCTTGGCTAGTGTCATTGTTTTTCTAGTGAAATGCCAATGTAGCTTTTATGATTTACAGTCTATATATCTATTGTAGTGCAGTCACAATCCAAGTCAGCAGATTTTTTCTTCAGATTTGTCTAAAAACCACTGGTCTATATAAGTACACAGAGTGTCTCAAGACATAATTATTGCATAAGGAGCCAAGCCTTGCAAAAGGTTTTTGAAAGTTTTTTCCTCTACAGTCATAAAAGGCTGTATTTATGTAGTCTACTATGAGATCATCAATTTTCCCCTGAGAAAGCTTAATTGGCTTTTTCTCAAAGAAATCCCTGCTCAGAGTTCTTTTTCTAGGAGGCTGTTCTGTCATGGTTTCAGAATCCAAACTGCTGCAATGCTCAGGGTGACTTGAAGGTTTAACACCCTCTTCTGACATCTGACTTATTACCATCAAGAGTATCTGTGACAATATTTATTTTTTTCTCCTTTTTTGTCATGGATCTCCTAGTACTTAAAAAAATCATAAGCCAGTGATCTGATATGATATAGATGATTGCCTGCAAAAACTATGCAAATACAATAGGGGGCAGAGTATGAACCAAAAAAAAGAGAAAAGGTAGCAAAATACAGTTTAACACAAAAATATACAAAAGATTTAAAAACTCAAAATTTAACTATTAAATAAGAAAAAAAAGAAAATGGCAGCAAAATACAGTTTAAGTCAAATATATACAAGAGATTTAATACTTATAATATTCAACTATAAATATTAATTCTAATTTAAAACATACTCTGAAGAGTCACCCAAGGGTGATCTAGAGTCTGGATTTACTTTGAAAATTAATTACTCTCATAGGGACAGCAACATCTGGATCTATCAGACCAAATCTTTGAATCAAATACTGGTTACTGGTCCATGGTGGTAGCACAAGAAAACACTTTAGCATACTTAAAATAAATCATAAACAGCTTTTTCTTATCTGCCTGAGTGAAACATTCCCAAAGCAGAGATGTGCATACAAAATATGGCAGAAAAAATAGATTGTACAACTGGGCTAGAATATGATGATTAAATCTTGTCTTATTAGGGACAAGCCTTCTATATGCACTATGAACTTTCCTAATGGAATCATCAGTAGCAAGTTTATGTGTAACCATAAGCAAAGTATGAATTTGGACTACAAGGTAAGTAATAGGTTGAACTGGTTTACCTCAGTAGCTTCCAGAATGAGATACATCAGTTGATCAGATACATTATAGGTTAAAAAAACAACAGTTCCATTTTTGTTGGGTAAAACAAATGGCTGATACAAGAATATTCATCTGTTAAAGCACTGAAACAACTCTTTATTCTTTGTAGAGTTCTACTAATATTTAAAATATCATCTGCATAGCTAATGAACAACACATCAATCCCATAAAGAATGCATGTTGCTGGGGCTTTATATTGTGCTTCAATAACAGAGTTATTGAACAAATCTGGTGAGTTTACAACCCCTTGCCTTATACCCTTCTTTACTGGTATATCAGACTCAACTAGTACATCATAATTTACATTTGGGAGCTTTATTCTAACTTGAAGTGAACTATACATTGAGTCAAAGGGTTTTATAACACATGCTTGCACTCCTCTTTGTGCTGCCAAAAGCAGAATATGCTCATGAATGGATGAATTGAATGCATGAGTTAGATCATGTCCTTCTAGGACATGAGAATCATTAGTCCTTCTAGGACATGAGAATCATTACTGCTTTCTGTACCCACCAAAACAGAAACTAATGAATAGAGTGCATGATCACAACCTAGAGATGTCTTGAATCCAAACTGTTGTGAGGGGACCAAACACTTAGGGTAAGACAACCAGTACTGGGACACTTCAATCACTCTGCCTATCCTGGACAGAATATTTGGTTGGATTGCAACATGTCCAATACTGGGACAAAAGACAACAGGTTTTTTGGAAGCAACCCAGACAAATGTATGGATTGGGTGTCCAAGATTAAAGTCTTTTGTCCCAATATTGAACATGTTGTAATCCAATCAAAGATTCTGTCCCAGAATAGGCAAAGTGATCCTACCTGGTAGTGAACCTACCTGACACAAATACATATTTTCTCAATAACCATCACTAAAATGGGTAAAATTCTAGTTAATTGACTTCTTGCTATCTTGGGAAGGGTTTACATTAGGAAAATGAAACTTTCAGGGATGAATCTACAGACTAAAGTATGTCATGGGAAGTTATTTGAAGAAACTACCTCTACTCCTTCTCCCTCTAGAGGGCCTTGACCTTTGATGGCCTTTAAAATATGTGTGTTATAAAAGTGAAACCTTGCAAAATAGATCTTCTGCTTAATTGCAGTACAACAATATTGTTTTCAGATTCATAACTCTGCTCAATTCCATTTTATCAGGTTTTAAAGATATGCAAATACATTTCCTAAATTTTGGAAAAAACATTGATATGGCTCAGAATTCTACTCAAATAACAGGAATTGCATTTTCAAAACTAAAGGCAGAGAAAAGGCAACTAGTAACTGAAAATTAAGGTGAAATGTTGTTTTGTCAAAATTTCAATAGGTATAACCCTGTCATGTAGGTGAATTTCAGGGCCCACTAGAGGGAGAAGGAGTGGAGGTGGGTACTTCAAAATAACTTACTGGGACATACTTTAGCCTGTAGACCCATCCCTGAAAGTTTTGTTTTCCTAGCCTAAACCCTTTCTGGGATAGCAAGAAGTCAATTAACTCAAATTTTACCCTAAAATGTAGAAGAGCTGAAGTTGAAATGCATTAACTACACTTACTTGGAAATTGAGGAAGTAGTAATGATTTTTAAGCCTTTTATGTAGCCAAAAATAAGAGAACAAATTTTCATCTTCAAGGCTATGTTATGAGCTAATAATTGAATTCCCAAATAAAGTGACTATTATAATCAGAAAGATTTGTGGTATGTTCACCTTATTCATGGGTCAGCAATATAAGCTGCCCTAAATTTACCCTGAATCCTAGCTAGCTCATTAGAGAGTTAGTCAGGAAATTCCCAAACAAGGAACTTTACAGTTTTATTTCCATTTTATTACTGTTTCCTTCAGAAGAGCTACTAAACTGCAATTTTACCAGGTCTTCTTATCTCCTGGGCTTAAAACATACCAACAGTTTCATTAGGTTTTCTTTTCAAGGAAAACCGAGTCGAAAAAAAAGACGATCCCTTGTCCTCCTTAGAATTCATAGTACTTCTTTATTGTTGTTTGTGGTTTGATGGGATCAACCAATATGTGAAATTTTTGTTTTGAAACTTTCGCTTCTTCTTCTTTCACTTTTCAATCTTAGATTACCGTTGCCAGTTACTATTTTATTATAATTCCGCTGATACTTGGAAAATCCATTTTTTCTTTATGAAAACCTTTTAAAAACTCCTTACCGTGATCTCCTTATCCAAATGAAAGTATGGTACAAATATGATTCACCAAACCATGCGATTTTTGGAGTAGATATTTCACACAATGCCAAGTGTAAGATTTGGTAAATTTGACCCTGCTGATTACGAATCTGTTGGGACCCGCGACCGCCGGTACCAGTATATTCTCAAATTTCAAATGCTTAATTTTTAGACGTCAAAGGAATAAATTCTTAATGTTATGCTTTAACTTATGGAAAATTAACGACAGTAAAGCTTAATGATTTTTTTTCTGATGCAGTGTGGCAATCAGAGTGTCAAAGCATATTAAAAAAAGGATAATAGGACACAAACAGGTTATTAGAGCTCTCTTTTATTTAAAAAAAAAAAAGAAGAAAAAAACATTGGTGAAATTTACCGATCTTTGTAAAGTTATATGATCTGGAGAATTAGAGAAAGACTTGTAATTTTGGTTTTAATTTGCTGTGGAGCAGTAGGGCAGCTATTATTTACATATATATATATATATATATATATATATATATATATATATATATATATATATATATATATATATATATATATATATATATATAAAGGCCTAAATAATATGTAAGGAAAATGACTGAGGCTAAACTAAAAAACTCTGCTGCTTCAAGGCACAATATGCTTTCTAAAATAGATTGCTAAGAGGCACGAACGTCGTATAAGGGAGAACAAGAGGGAGGAGATACTCCCAAAAATATTGTGGAGACAAGAATTGTTATATATATCCCATACCCCCTGACTATCGAGATATAGATCCTTCTTGTCCCCCCCCTTTATCTTTAACAAAATGCTGGAGATTCGCTACTGATAAGAGGCAGTTGTAAGAAAATAAACTTTTCAGTGACTGATTTCTAGATTTTCCACTGTAAAGCGGCCGAAGTTCTTTAATCAACCTTCTAATATTTTTCTAAAACTACACCTAAAACTTTATGACCTAACTCAAAACTACTATGACCATTTTCTATTTAGGGAATGTAAATCGTTTAGGTAAAATTATAGCAAACCGTTTAACTGGCTTTCGTATAAAGTGAATATGCCACTCGATGCCTTTTTTATGCTTTTTACAAATATAATAATCGCTTCTACCTTAAATTGAGATTTAAGCACTTTTTTAGCACTTAAAAATGACGAGTTTTCAAAAATTATGACAGTTCATATAACTTACTTACCAATAAAGTGAACATACCTCTTGATGCCTTTTTTCATGTTCTTTACGAATATAATAATCGCTTCAATCGCAAATTCAAAATTAAGCACTTTTTGAGCTCTTCCAAATGCCGAATTTTCAATTAGAGTATTACTTATTGCTCATTTTCCGTAAAATAATACTACATTTTTTCACCGCCATCTTTTTCATCGTTTTCGAAAAAATAATAGTACATTTTCTCAGTGCTAAAATTATTTATAACAAGGTTAGTTTAGATTGAAAAGTGCTTAAGTTTAAATTAGAAGCGATTATTATATTCGTAAAGAGCATAAAAAAAGCCATCTAGTGGTATATTCACTTTATACGAAAGCCAGTTATACGGATTAGCTATAATTTTACCATCATTTATTCCCAGTTATTCAAAACGTGAAATAAAGTACAATGCTTCTTGTCAGAAATAATGAGGTAACTTTCCGTTTAGGCAAAAAGCAGATCCCAGTCTTTCACTGCCAAGCATGGACAGTTGGCTTTGCAGCCGTTTTTGCAAAACAGTACTTTTCACAAAAACCACTGAGGGAGGTCACTATAGCAAAAAGGTGATCACAAGAACCATCACTTCTTCAGACTCACTAAAAGCCCAAGCAAAATACAGCGGATTATGCACAAATGGCTTAGGAATATTGACATGCACTATGACAGACCTCTGTAGAAGGACACGTCTTATGTTACATTTAAATGAGTTCTCTGTTGAGGGCAAGCACTTCAAGTCTTTCTTTCGGTGAAATAAATGGACTCGTAGGTCGTTCAATGTCAGGGAGTCATTGGCTTTTCTACCATGTATCGATAGCATCTCTTTTAGAAATAGTTCAATAATGGCCTCCTCATATTTTGCCAGATTTGAATGTCACATTGAACAATGGAAAAAACATTTCCCATGAGCTCCTGTCATTCCAGATTTTTTTTCTGAAGGACCAACGCATGTTTTTTCCCTTTCGAATAAAAACAGCTCACGGTATCACAGCCACTTATGCAGTCGATCAGTCTTGCAACTTCTCTAATTGACATTTTGTTCAAATAAAGATAGGTTTGACGACCTTTTTTGTGCAATTTTCTTCATACTTTTCTTCTGTTTTTCGCTTCAGAAGGAATTCTTCAATGAGCTCTTTTGCGATGGCTTCCTTCCCACGTAACTCTTCAGTCTTGGACTTCCTTTTGAGGATTTATAGCATGCACTTATGATGGTACCTGGCTTCACTGCTGAACAGATTTTGGTCGTGGCATCTGAGTAGCAGCTCTGGATGTATCCACCACAGAGTCTCAGCATGTGACTTTACATTCTGTTTTCTAGTTCCTGTCCAAATTGTTAAATTTCTTGGTCATCTTATTTTTATTTCTACCGCAAAACAAACAGCATGACTTGTAGTCAAAACTGCCTAGAGATACCTGGGAGCGGTTGGCTTTATTGGAGAAGGAAAACCAGTACTAAGACACAAATCATGCATATTAAATATGACAGATATATATCAATAAACTAGTAGTAAAATCAGGGATTCCAGAAACATACCACCTTTACTGGTTCAGGAACTCTTGAAAAGGCCTATTAACGAGGGGGTGAACCCTCTCAGATACGTAATAAAAATATACGAATTTAGAAGTTCGTTACGCAAGTTAATTCGTAAGTTATGTGTATTTTTACTAATAAAAACGTTCGTAAAATTAAAAGTTCTAGTTGCCTTTTTAAGTAACCAAAAAATTGGAGGGTAACTAGGCGTACTCCCCCGCTCCATTTTTTCTCAAAATCGCCCGATCAAAACTATGAGAAAGCAATGTAGCCAAAAAAAATTAATATTCAAAATTTCGTTTTAATTATTCTTGGGCGGAGAGCCAAAATCAAAATATGCATTAATTCAAAAACGTTCAGAAATTAAATAAAACAAGAGCTCATATGGCACTTATGACGAGTTTTTCCAATATAACAACCCCCAGAGACAACGGATCCATTCCAATTATGTCAATCACGTATCTGTAGCTTGTGCTTATTCTTCCCATCATGTTTCATCCCGATCTCTCAACTCTAAGCGTTTTCCAAGATTTTCGGATATCCCCGGGTCCGATTCGAATTGAAAATGGAGCATCTGAGACATAAGATTCTTCTATATATCAATCATTAAGATCCAATCACAAATTCGTAAGATACCTCGATATTCACGTTTTCCAAGGATTCCGGTTGCCCCCTCCAACTCCCCTTAATGTCACCAGATCTGGTCGGAATTTTAACTAAGAGTTCTAATGCACAAGATCCTTCTAAATATCTAATTTCATTAATATCTGAACACCCGTTTGTTACTGATACCTCATTTTTCTAATTTTTCCGAATTACTCACCCCCCCCGAACTCCACCAAAGAGAACGGATCCGGTTATATCAGTCACGTATCTTGGACTTGTGCTTATTCTTCCCACCAAGTTTCATCCTGAACTCCCCGCTTTAAGCGTTTTTCACGATTTCCGC
Source organism: Artemia franciscana (assembly GCF_032884065.1). NCBI lineage: Eukaryota > Metazoa > Arthropoda > Branchiopoda > Anostraca > Artemiidae > Artemia > Artemia franciscana. The sequence goes on along the minus strand of NC_088866.1, from coordinate 55,764,143 downwards.
CCCCCCCAATGACACTGGATCCAGTCAGGATTTAAAATAAAATATGAGTTACGAAGGATTTTTTCCCCCCAAATGTCACCGAATCCAGCCAGGATTTAAAATAAGAGCTCTGAGACACGATATCCTTCCAAAAATCAAATTTCATTATGATCCGATCACTCCTTCGTAAGTTAAAAATACCTGATTTTTTTTTGATTTTTCAGAATTAACACCCACCCCCCAAGAGAGCAGATCCGTTCCGGTTACGTCAATCACTTATCTTGGACTTCTGCTTATTTTCCCCACCAAGTTTCATCCAAATCCCTTCACTCTAAGCGTTTTCCAAGATTTTAGGCCCCCCACGCAATGTCGCCAGATCGGTTCGGGATTTAAATAAGAGCTTTGAGACACAAGGTCCTTGTAAATATCAAATTTCATTAAGATCCGATCACCCGTTCGTAAGTTAAAAATCCTTCATTTTTTCCGAATTAACCGGCCCCCCAGGTGGTAGAATCGGGGAAACGACTATGTCTAATTTAATCTGGTCCGGTCCCTGATACACCTGCCAAATTTCATCGTCCTAGCTTATCTGGAAATTCCTAAACTAGCAAAACCGGGACATCCAGACAGACCGACCGAATTTGCGATCGCTATATGTCACTTGATTAATACCAATCGACATAAAAACAAGTTTTTTTTTAACTGAAAGTAAGGATCGACATTAAAACTTAAACCGAAAAGAAATTACTCCCTATATGAAAGGGGCTGTTCCCTTCTCAACACCCCGCTCTTTGCGCTAAGTTTTTGACTGTTTCTAAAAGTAGAGTTGAAAGAGTCAAACTTTAGCGGCGTAAAGGGCGGGGCGTTGAGGAGGGAACAGCCCTTTTCATATACGTAGTAATTTCTGTTCGTTTTAAGTTTTAATGTCGCTCCTCCTTACTTTTAGTTAAAAAACTCATTTTTTTTTATTTTATTTTAGCTCTAAAAAAGGCCCGTTGGCATATCTACCCACAGCCTACCTAACATATATCAATAAAACTAGTTATAGAATCAGGGATTCCAGAAACATACTATCACCTTTAATGACTTTGAATCTCTTGAAAAGTCCATTGGCGTCCCTATCCACAGCCTATCTAACATATATCGATAAAACTAGTTATACAATCAGGGATTCCAGAAACAAACTATCACCTTTAATGGCTTTGAATCTCTTGAAAAGGCCCATTGGCGTACCTACCCACAGTCTATCTAACATATATAAATAAAACTAGTTATACAATCAGGGATTCCAGAAAAATACTATCACCTTTAATGGCTTTGAATCTCTTGAAAAGTCCATTGGCGTCCCTATCCACAGCCTATCTAACATATATCGATAAAACTAGTTATACAATTAGGGAGTCCAGAAACATACTATCACCTTTAATGGCTTTAAACCTTTTGAAAAGGCCTATTGGCACACCTAGCCCCAACCCATTTGACATATATCGGTAAAACTAGTTATACTATCAGGGATTGCAGAAACATTGCCCCCCCCCCACTTAATGGTTCATAATCCGTTAAAAAGGCCCATTGGCGATCTATCCACAGCCTATCTAACATATATCGCTGGAACTAGTTACACAATCAGGGATTCCTCATTGGCGTACCTACCCACAGCCTATCTAACATGTATCGATAATAGTAGTCTACCCACAGCTTATCTAACATATATCGATAAAATTATACAATTTGGGATTCCATAAACATACCATTACCTTTAATGGCTTTGAATCTCTTGATCCTGATATTACCATAATAATAGTCTTTTATCTAATTTTTCGTATTACCTGTTTAAGAATTTCTTTAAGAAATACCCACAAGCTCAAGAAAAAAAGCGGTGAGATAAGGAGCACGAAAATGCGATCAATTTCTGCAATATATAAGCTCAATAGATAGACACAGACAACAAAAAATCAAAATGACAAACTCCATTAAAAAACAAGTAATTTATTAAATGTCATACTAGAAGTCATTATAAAATATTTCTGCTTATGGAAACAGATTTGAACAGACACTAATATGAAACGAAGTGAGACCTGTAAATAAAGAATCAGCTAATCTATCATCCATGAAACACTTGCTTACGGGAGGATGGAACAGAGTTGATAATTCACTTTACTTCCAGTATCCTCGTGTGGCTCCTGCCCCTCCAAATCCACCATATGACTAAAAAAATAAAACATATATACCACCAAAAACGTGTATCACAGAGAAAGGAAGGAGATTGGAAGAGAGCAAGAGAGAAAGGTAGAAAGAGAGAAAGGTAGAAAGAGAGAAAGAAGGACGAGGAGGAGAACAAAGAGGTGACAAAGCTTGGAAGAGTAAGCTGGTTTCCCGAAAGTAACACCTTATTAAAGAAGGGAGAAAAACTGTTTGGTCGTTATAATATTTCGTCGCATATATAAATTACCAATTAGGTTGACATTATTTGCTACTTCAAAAGCTGACAAAGTTTGAAAAAGTAGGGTGGTTCTCGAAAATGGCACCTTCTCTAAGAAGGGAGACAAACTGTATGGTCATATATTTCGTCGCCTATATAGGTTACCAATTAGGTTGTCATTCTTAGTTTCTACAAAAAGAAGTTTTTTCTACAGTTTGGTTATTTTTGAAAACATCAAATAAAACTTCAACTTCAACGTTTTCTTTAATCAACTTAAAAAATGAAAAAAAACAATATCATGTCCTAACAGAAAACAGAGCTAGTAAGGCGGATACAGGGCAAAAAACATAGAAAAAACATCAAAAATCTCATCATAATAATAATCCCAAAATTTAGCACGAAAAAAGGAAAAAAACACAAAAGAAGAGTAACAAGGATAAGTAAATAAACAAATATGGGGCATGAGGGGCGTGGGAGGCCATCCCAAACACAGGGACACAAAAACAAAACACACAAAGAAGATGAAATAATTTAATTTTCCATCATCAATGGTGAATAATCAAAATTTTAGCAAACAATCTTTAATTAGATTTAGCTGAGATTTTTGAGACGGTTCAAACAGACTTTGTCAATCAGCTTATAATTGTTTGCAATGAAGGGTATTGGTACCTAACAGAAAACCTTGACTTTTCAGAACTTACAAAAGGAATTCGGTACATCCCAGACCTCCGACAATCCGAACGAGGAAGTAAAATTAACAGAGATTTATCACAGAAATATTTTTTAAAATTTTAGATTTGGAAAACCCATTTGGAAGCATTTAATACTCCTATATCTTTTAAATCTAACAAATTTAAGAAAAAGAATAACATTTTAGTTTCCAAAGCTTTTCCAAGTTTTGAAGGTCAATGTAAAACACAATGTGTGTTCTCATTGCCCTATTTTGTAGTACCTGTAAGGGATTTATGTGCTTCCAAAAGGTATTAAGATGCACAAATGAGCAGCAATTTAAATAAGAAGCAATTAGAGAGTGGTAAATTATTTTTAATATGGTAAATGTGAAGATATTCTTCACACGATACATCGACCCAATATTTTGAGCAAGTTTTAATCTTAAATACTCAATATGATTATGAAATGAAAAAAAGGGATAAAGAGAAACTCCTAAATAACGATATGATTGGACCCTACAAATTTTTTTTTATCACCAACCTGAAGCTCCTGACAAGAAATATCTCGAGGGGCACGTTTTGAACGACCAAAACCATAAATTTACTTTTTATAAAATTCGGTACTAGATTATTGGAAACAAACAATCGACTGAGGTAACACTTATAGTCAAATTTTCGATCAATGTCGATGAGCTTTAACTGTTATAGCCGTATCATCTGCAAAACGAATTGCATGGCAAATATTCACTTGCAAACCACGTGGAAGATCATTAATATAAATCAAAAATAAAAGTGGACCTAATACTGAGCCTTGGGGACACCAATATCAATAAGACTTTTTAAATTAGCCATTTTTCCACAAACATCTACTACGATTTTGCTTCCGCACAGGTATGATTTAATAATTTGTAATCCTTTCCCTCTTATACCGGAATTTATCATTTTGTCAAGAAGAATTTGATGATTTAAAATGTCAAAGGTTTTTTTCTTTACATCATAGAAAACAGTAGTCGCATGGAAATCATGTAGAGATTCTAAAAACTTCAAAGTGTTACTATCCAGTCTATTCTGATTAGCAGAAACAAGGTACCTTAAGTCAATATTAAAAGCAAAACAAATGATTTAATACCTGTTGCTGTTGAGGCCATGATGAGCCCGAATCATAATTTTGTCCATTCCAAGCACTCTGTTGGTACTGGGGATATGCGGTAGAAGGAGCACTGTACTGATTCCACGACTGACCCCACTGCTGTGGAGAATTAGCGACAGGTGGCACCTGCTGTGGACTGGCCCACGATGATGACTGGGCTGCTGGCTGTCCCCAAGATTTGCGAGGAGCAACTGCTTCCCTTCCACGACCAGCCTGAGATGCTCCAGCAGCTGGGCTACCAAAAGACCTCCTTGCAGCAGGAACAGGCCTTCTATCGCCACCAGCACTGGCAGGACCTCGTCCTCTAGTTTGAAACATGGGTCCACCTCCTCTTGGACGGTCCATAGGACCACCTCTTGGTGAGTATGCTGGTTCGCCAAAACCATCATCATAGAAATCTCTAACTGGTGCAACATCACGACGATAGTCTGGAGCGCCACCGTAATAGCCGTCATCAAAAGCCTAAAAAAACAAATTTAAAATATCATGAAAAATTATTAACTGAATAAAAAACAATCATAAAAAATTCCATACTATTTGATTTCAACTGTCATGAAAACTTAGTTAGCAGAACCATTTCTAATTTTTGTTGATTCTTAATATAAAACTTATTTTAAGCTCGAAGTTACCAAATAAAAGGAATTACGTTGCATTTTTACAAAGTTATGAATTGAGCTTAAAGCTTGCTGATAAAAGAAAAATTGCAATATAGGAGTCCAAAATCAAATACTCGGTAAAAATTTCACAAAAATCGTTCAATTTTGGTAACTTCGCAATTCCGAGTTGGTAATTACAAACAAGAGACATTGTAACATGTAGGCTCAAAATCAACACTGTAGAAACATACTTCACAAACTATGTTTCTTTCAAACAAATTCGTATTGAAGGATTTCTTAACTTGCAGATTGTAAATCTAAGGCAAATATTGTAATGCAGCAGTCCAAAAACAAACGAATTAGATTTATTGCTAAAATGGAGTTTCAAATTTTTTAAGTTTGTTGAGTAAACAAGTAACGGTAATATAACTGGACAAGACCAAACAGAGGAATCTTCAAAACTTATCGATTCATTTTTAAAGAAAGTGTGAGACTTGTCACTTTTCATTTGAACGTTCCATTGTGCTCAAAATAGCTAAAAGGTAAACAAAAAAATTATATCTTCGGGGATGAAATGACCCTTCAAAGCATCTGAGGCGAAGATTATAAATTATGTAAGTTGCCCATTATTTAGTATGGATATTGTTGTTCGAAAAAGAGGGAAATGCTTGATCCTAGGTCTAAAAAAAACCAAGGCTGTTAATTTAAACCTGGGAATGCTTAAGAAATGTTGACAACTATATGCATCCAAGTCATCAAAAGAGTGCATCTGCAATTTATCAGGAGAGACTCAAGCGACACAACTGAATAAAATCAAAAGATACTATGTATATCAAGGTCGTAATAAGGGGGAGAATTTTCATTATCTCAAGAACAGCTAGAAGTAGTGAGTTAAAACTTTCAGGGACTGTTGAGGGAGATTTTGAATTGGATTAAAAGACCTCAAGTGAATCAAGGCTGTCAAATTGGCTTATCAGCAATACCTCAGGGGCAGCTAAGGGTATTGAGTTAAAACTTTCAGGGACAGTTGAGGGGGACGTTGAACTAAAAATAACACAAAAGGCTATATGCATCCGGGCTGTAAAAAGGGCATACATGCAATATCTCTAGGATAAAACTTTAGTCTAAAAATATTAGGTTAAAACTATCAGGGCGAGTTGAAGTAAATCAAAAGAAATAATATACATCCAGGCTTTTAAATGCCCATATATGCAATATCTCAGGAGTTGCTAAGGGTATTAAGAACTTTCAAGGAATGTCGAGCGAAAGATTGATAAACAGAAAATGACAGAAGTTAAAGATATGATGAAGGCAAACTTAAAACGAACAGAATTTACCACAACTAGAAATTTAACGCCTTTTAAGCTTATAAACCAGAGCTTCATTTACGCTTCACTGAAAACACAACACTTTTTAAACATTCCTCTTTTATAACGTTAAAAAAAAAAAAAAAAAAAAAAAAAAAACTTACGAGGTTTCCAGAACAGAATATCATTATATACTTTCAATCTACATTCACTAATCCATTTCAGTAATATTGGTTATAATGGTGATTAATGTATTATTTTTTTTTACCTTTGTTTTGGGAAAACTTTAGTAGAAAAGCTTATTAGGTTAAATCAAGTAAAATGGTCAGATTCTTTGTTGGGTCGACACACTTCTGTTAATGTCTTCTATAATGTATCAATTAATGTCTCATTGGAAGTAAATCTAATGAGACATTAATAGATACAAGAAAAATTCGTATTATTTTTAGTTAATCCTTTTTTTTCTTCGTATTTATTTCTTACGTAATGGTTCATCAAGAGGGTAGATGTATCATTTTATCCAAGATTTGCATATTCCAAGATAGTTTATCGCATGCACAGTCTAGGTTATAGACCCTACCGATGATCGGCAATGATCGATGATCAGTGACGGACATTTCACGATCTAGATTGTCCATCTATAACTCCCATTATGAATTATCGAACCCTCTCGTAGTCCAGTTAGTAAGTGAAACTGATAAAATGAAAATAATATAAATTTTCATAATAATATATCTGCTGAAGTAATATTTAACTTCATTCTTAACTTGCATTCCGCGCAAGCTAAAATTACTGACAAATTTCAATGTATTCTAGCTGGGTACTGTAAATGGGAATGTAAATGCTAACTATCCTTAAAAAGCTTCTGGATAATTCAGATGGTAGTGTAGAAAAACTTTACGACTTAGCCTTGTGGGAAAAAAGTTTCTTCTTGAAAATGGGACTGTCCATACCATCAAAGATGGGTACAGACGCAACATTTTAACTAATTAAAGCTTTGCTTAGTCTAGAGAGGCCACAATAGAAAAAAAAATATAATACAGACAATTTTATACATTACATTAAGGCTAAGGATTGCCAAAGATTGCCCTTTTCAGCCAATCATCTAGGGCTAAACCAAAAGCAGGTCACCCTCAGTTAAGATGGGAGGATGTATTAAGGACAGATTTTAGAGATATGGGAACATCATGGGAGGGTGTATAGGGCATGGTTGCCAGCCACTGATATCCAAAAATAGTGCAAATCAAGTTAAAAAAGAGTGATTTTTGCTCAAAAAGAGCGCAAGTCAACAAATTTTCACGCGCACAGCTGCAAAAGCTTGCATATCATCTCTATGGTATAAAAGAATTATTTCAAAGGAAAATTTTTCAAGTTGGTGACCATGTTTCTTGGGTTAATTACACTTCTCGTTAAGTTACCAACTACTGACGTTCAAAGTGAATAAAAACTAGCACCCCAAAATAGTGATTTTCACTCTTCCGCTTCCACTCTGAGGAAAAATAGAGTGCATTTCAAAAGAAGAGTGTGCAAGTTGGTAACACTGGTAGAGGAAGGCTTTGAATAGATCGGGATGGAGGAGCGTGCGTAGCTGTGTTAGCCTCAGGCAGCTTGGTGCTGTGGTGAGCTGGTAGTTGTAGCAGCATTAAGGCTTTTTGAGATAAAGAAGAAGGATAACTTGCTACTCAAGATAAGTTTCACGCCATCAAATAAGTTTAATGGCAGTGTAGCTGACATAAGGCTGTTAACATCAAGAAAATCAAAAAATCAAAGTCAAAATGCTGAAAATTCAACAGATCCTTAAGCTGAACGAGCTATACTCATTACTAACAAGTTTCTGCATAATCGCAAAGGATGAGGATAGTAAACCATATGACTTACTCTCTCGGGATAAACACCCCCTCTAGGGAATGCGGCTGCTCTTGCCATCATTGGTGGGTAGGGAGCAAATCTTCCGCCAGGTGCAGATGGCATACGATCTCTGTAACCCATTGGACCCCGAGGGGGCTCAAAACTTCTCCTCGGCCCACGTCGGTCTTCAAATCTCCCTCGACTAAGGTCTCGACTACGTGCGTCACGACCACGCCCACGAGTTCCTCTACGGCGCTTATCTGAAAGGTAGAATAACATTACTGCTTGTTTATTATTCTGCCAAAAATAATTGAAATTTGACCCTATTTGTCAAGACAATTTCTTCAAGACAGGGTTTGAAATCTTGCATCAATAATAAGTCAATGGGTGGTATTGCAGTGTTAAATATCGCTATTTTTCTGCTGTTGTACCAAACTTGAAGATAACGAATTAAACACATATCCAGCTACCCTAGAGTTCTGATTCTGAGAAGAAATCGAATGTATTCATATAAAAGTATTGGCCTTTTACCTCAGGGGTCCGACGCACCCCTTCCCCCGGTGAAATTTCTCCCCATATGTAAAATTGATCAATCTAAGAAAGAGTATGACAAATAGAAAGAAAGAAGAAAAGAAGGGATTCTGGCACATTACACCTATAATCCAGTATACAATTAGAATATTCGGCGTAAAATATCCCATAGTAGTTATTTTCCTTTTTTTTTCAAGACAAACACGCCTAGCATCATTGTTTTACACGGCCAAGCTCATCTAAACTACAAATTGCATGTCAATGCCAAAATTCTGGAGCCTGATCTTATCCTCAAAGCTAACCTCTAACCATCCTAATCTCTAGCCTCAATCATCTAAACCTCAAACCGGGTCAAAATAACAAGATGTCGGAGTTTTGCCCCATTTTGTTTCTATATGTGTAAAGGCCCTTATTTAGCTACAGAAGAAAGTCTTTCAAAAACTAACTTCATTTATAGGTCTTACTGTCAAAAGTTTTCCACAAATAATGCATGGGATACAGGTGAAGAGGGTGAGATATTGGGCGCCAATATCTTTAATTTTATTTCAATAAAAATACGGCAAAACGAATAATCCAGTAGATTATAAACAACGGAAAACAAAGAACAAGAAGGCGAAAGAGCATCATGACCACATCAAAGAACAAGAACGGAACAGATCAATAATGAACAAGAGCCAAAAATAAACTCTATGTGGCACTTGCGACAAGGTTAGAACCTAAAATTACTCGGTATTACAGTTATCGATTTTGTTTTTCTTTGTTTATTGGCAATTATTACAAAGATAAACAAAGATGGTCGAATCGGGGAAACGAGTCTTATCAAGTCAATTTGTGCAGGTCCCTGACACACTTACCAATTTTCATCGTCCTAGCACGTCCAGAAGCACCGAATTCGCTAAAGCATTGGAAATCCCCACTCCCCCAAAGAGAGCGGATCCGGTCCGGTTATGTCAATCACGTATCTAGGACTTGTGCTTATCCTTCCCACCAAGTTTCATCCTGATCTCTCCACTCTCATCGTTTGCCAAGATTTCCAGTTTCTCCCTCCAACTCCCCCCAATATCACCGGATCCGGTCGGGATTTAAAATAAGAACTCGAGACAGGAGGTCCTTCTAAATATCAAATTAACCTGTTCGTAAGTTAAAAATACCTCTTAAATTTCTTATTTTTCCAAATTGACCATCCTTCTACCTCCCCCTAAATGGTCGAATCGGGGAAGCCGACTATTTCTAATTTAATCTGGCCTGGTCCGTGATACACATGCCAACTTTCAGCAATCGCTATTTTGATCACGTATCTAGTTTCGGATCTTCTTCGTGTAAAAATTAGGGTGATCCGGGATTCGGACATGAGACCTCTGGCCCTTGAGCGAGAATCATACCCCTAGACCAGCAAGCCACACTTAAGAAGAACAACTACTTGTTTCATAGACAAATAAGAATTTTCTCAACTATCTCGTTCGCTTGCTCGCTCTCCCCCCGCCCCCAGATGGTTGAATCGGGGAAGATACTATTTCTAAGTTAATCTGGTCTGGTCCCTGATACGCCAGCCAACTTTCATCGTCCTAGCTTATCTGGAAGAGTCCGAACTAGCAAAACCCGGACCGACATTTAGTCGTTACGATCGCTATATTTCAGTTGGTAGACACCAAGTGCCATAAAAACTGAAAGCAAAGAACAAGAAAGGAAAAGAGCGAAATACCCATAACAAAGAATAAAAAACTGACCGGATCAATAATCAAGAACAGAAAGTAAACGACAATAAAGCAAAATGAAAAAATGACCAAAACAAAAACAAGAACGGATCAATGACATAGATTAAGAAACAAAAAGAGCAAACTGACCATAACAAAGAAAAGAACCAGAACGAAATAGAAAGAAAAGGACCAATATCAAAGGACAAAAAAGCAAATAAAAATCTTAAAGAAAAAATACCTCTATCATCTGGCTTTTTCTTTTTTTCCTGGGGCTGCTTTTTCTGTCCATATCCTGCTTTAACTCCTTCTTCGTTATATGTCTTGACCAGAGCCTCAGCCTCTTCTTTATTCAGCTCCACGTATTCAACTATGTTCAACAAATCTCCCTCCTCAGGTGGAAGACGAAAGTTTGCTAAACACAAAGTAATAATTTAAAAAATGTATACATAAATATATTCAATATTTAACTTTCTGCAAGTAAGAAGGACATACTACAATAGTTACCTCAACAAGGCTGACCTTATAAGAAAAAAATGATGCTTGACAATCATCCAACAGGGGGATGTTTGTTTTCTGTATACAGATATTGTGTCCTACAACAGTTATCCCACATTGAGATGAGGGAACTTTGAGAAATCTTGGCAAATAATTAACTATTTATACAGACAAATAGACAGAGAAAAATAATTGAGAGAAAATTAATTCTCTCAAAAAGTAGGGAGATAAAAAAAAGTAATAAAAAAAAAAATGTTTTTCATAGGTTTTATCTGTACCTTTCATTTCGAGAACAGCCTCGTTTGGCACATCTTTGCCTTCCTCCGCTTCGCGTTTAGCAACGCGCTTCTTGAACTCTTCATCAGTTGGTACAATGACAACGGCACGTCGAATAAACTCTCCAAAGCATTTCAACTTTCGCCTCTGAGCGGACGGGTAGACGTTGGTCTGTATTGCATAGAGAGAGATTCCATAAAGAAATCAGTATATATTAACAAATAGAATATATATAAACAACTAAAAGCCTCCGCAGCCGTTTAAATGCTGCTGGAGACTTAAATAAAATCAGGGGATTCAGGCTTAAGTTAATCTTTTCATGCAAGCTATGTATGTTCAACCTCGTCGGTGCACTTGCCCTCTCTCTCTTTAAGACCATTCCTTTTCATATTTTCCAACTTCAGGCTATACAGCCTAACCCCTTAGCCCCCTATGAGTACTCCTTTTTTTAAAGCCACTAATGATACATCTATAGACGTTGTATAATAAAATAAAGGTAAAATGCCTTACAAAAGAAAAACTTCATAAATACTCCACCCTCCACTCTCGCCACATACATTGCAAAATTAGCGTAAACAGAGAATCACTCATAGCTTGCAACTGATTAACAATGCCCAGAATTTACCCCAGCTTTGAAATTGCCCTTTCCTAGCCTATGGCTACGGAGCTTATATCATCAATAACCTAAGCATTACAAGGACTAAAAGTTCAAAAACTAAACGTCTATTTACTGGGTACTAAAACATATTTAGAACCCGCGTAGCTAGGACTTAATTCGAGAATTATAAAATTTTATACTCACGCAAAACAGAAAAGAGTGGAGGGCAATGGATAAGGGGTTGAATCGATTATAACAATAGTAATAGAGCAATATATGCCATGAAATGAGACTTGAATTCCTCATAATTCTTTATTTTGAATTATCCTGACTCAATAAATACAAGAACCATTTGGCCACTTTTCTAAGGTGGCTGCAAATTAAATTCTTCAAATCCAAAGTGATTCATTTTTATATTGAACTTTCTGCATATGTTCGTAAACAAAAATGGCACCTTGGGCTAATTTTTGCTGTGTTATTGTACGCTAGCTATCTTAGAAGACTACACAGGTTGTGCTTTTCAAGTTTCGCAACTCCTTGAAGTTCAGATAGCCCTTATATATAAATTATAACTAAATTTTTTTATTCTGTAATGCTCAACGCAATATTGAACAGTAATAGCATTGAATATCAGTGTTCTCCTAGCATGGACCTTGAAGACTGCGAACGAATTGCTTAAATGGAACAGTAATTCGCTATCAAATTATCATTTAAAGCAGTTTTTACTCCAACGATATTACCTTTGCTGAACACCTTTATAAGTTATATTATTTATTTCCTTATCGTTCCCTTATTTATTATATCCTTTATATTTATTGCCAAGTTATACAGAGTTATATTTGTTATTATCTTACAATATTATTTTTGCTGAACATTACTAAGAGCCCAACCGCTGCACCTTCCTTTCAAATATTCGGACATTTTTTACTTCATTTCTACAATTAAAAAAAAAAAAAAAAAGATTAACTGTCCATAAAATTAATCGTATCCTATTCGATGTCTAGCGTAAAGAGCGTTGGTTCATTTTCAGATATGGCAAATTGAGATTTTTCAAAATACCGTAAATTTCCGTTAGAAATTGAACAGAAAATAAAATGTTTTATTTTATTTTAAACAAAGCAATGATAGACGCTAAATCTGCAACTCAGAGCAGACTTCACTGAAAAAAAAAAAAAAAAAAACTCGAAGAGTTCAGCCCCTGCCCAGGTCTTTCTATTATTTGGTAAAGTTCCATCTCTTTCTACATATCAATATAACTATTTATCTTCTACACCCCTTCCCTCCCCCAAATGGCAAAAAATCACCTTAGGGGCGCTTGACTTAATTAACCTAAAACGTTTACTCACTACTCCCTGAAATTATGGGGACTTGGAACAAACGTCAAGTCTCCGTTTGAGGGAGGGAGAGGGTAGGAGACAATAATACTGATTTCTAAGTCTTAGAAATTTTCCTACTTAACAGGTCTATATGCCTATTGAAATTTTGACAAAAAAAAACATTTAACCTTAATTTTCAGTTATCAGTTTCTGTCTTATAGCCACCAGACTCAAGATCTTGTATCGCGACAGGAGACAATAACCGGTCTTCATGGTCTCTATACCAGACAATATTAGCTTCGGCTCGGTGGGAAATTACATTGTAGCTATATTTTATTAAAATACTTAATTGGTGTTTTAGTTTTGTTCAGGTTAGTCTAGGTAACGTAATTAATATAATGCGGTTTGGGCGCCCCCCCCCCCACTTATATAATTCTTTGTTGTAGTTTTCATAATTTTGTTGATAAGGTATTATATTTTCAATCACATTCTGTTTTATTTCATTAGCAATAACCAAACTGCACATTTCGACAGGTTAGTTAACAGTGGGGAAGCTTGGTTTAATTAACCTATTGTTTACATATGTAAACATAACCTGTTTACAAACTACTGCCTGAGATTATGAGAACTTCAAAAAATGCTTAAGTCCCCGTTTGAAGGAGGGAGAGATTGGAGACAATAAGATTGCACTAATTGTCCCTGTCTTTCTTTTGTTGTCGGAAAAGTCGTTTCTTATCTTTATTATTATCTTTCTTATCTCTATTGTTAAAAGTTTTTTCTTCATTTCTATATATTATTCGACATGGTTTGCTGGTAGTATCAGTATATTGTTGGGTATTAAGATTGCTACTTAAGTTGAACTTAGAGTAATAAATGGCTGCAGACTAGGGTTCAAACTGTCGAAGATAAAAGAAAAGAATCTATTTCTTACTGAGTGAGATTAGCTTATTATTGAGGAGTGTTGAGTTGCTCCCCTCCTTTCTAATATCCTGCAAAAATTATATAATAGCTAAATTGAAATTAGAATATACTAATAAACTATTTAGTAAATAGTAAGCTATACAATATTTACGACCTTTCACAGCAATGTTATGCAGTTGTCGTGAAAAACAATCAGTCTATTCGCCTGATATAAATTATTGACAAGGAGAATTTCCGTAAACAGAACAGTAATTGGCATTTATGTTTTGGTTCAAAAATCAACAAGAAAAATAACTCCGTTGGATACAGATGGGAGTTCAGCAGATGCTCCCTCCCTTCAAATATCTGGTAACTAGCGCACAGACTACTGAACATTTCTTTAAACCAAGCTGTAAGCGGCGCAGGTTTTTCACAACAGAAAGATATAAGCCGAAAATTAAAGAACGTTGAGCTGCTGCCCATCCCTTCTAAAAATTTAGCAATTTTTGATCCCTTTCGTAAGTTCTGATCTGATCACCCATTCGTAAGTTAAAAATACCTAATTTTTTTCAATATTTCCTTTCCCTCCAGGAAAATGATGGTCGAATCGGCGAAACAACTTTTATCAAGTCAATTTGTGCAGGTCACTGACAAGCCTACCAATTTTCATCGTCCTACAACGTCCAGAAGCACCAATCTCGCCAAAGCGCTGGCAATCCCCCCAACTCCCCCAAAGAGAGCGGATCCATTCCAATTATGACAACACGTATCTATACCTTGTGCTTATTCTTCCCATCAAGTTTCATCCAGATCTCTCCACTCTAAGCATTTTCCAAGGTTTCTGTTTCCCTCCTCCAATCCTCTATGTCCCCGGATCCAATTTGAGTTGAAAATGGAACATCTGAGACATAAACTATTTTTATATATCAAGTTTCATTAAGATCCGATCACCTATTCGTAAGATAAAGATACCTCAACACCTCAAGCTTTTTCCAAGATTTTAGGTTTCCCCCTCCAACTCCCCCTATATCACCAGATCCGGTCGTGATTTAAAATAAGAGCTCCGAGACACGATATCCTTTTAAATATCAAATTTCATTAAGATCTGACCACCCGTTCGTAAGTTAAAAATACCACAGTTTTTCTAATTTTTCCAAATTAACCGTACCCCCACTACCCCCCCCCCCATGAGGGCCGAAACGAAGAAAAGACTATTTCCAATTTTATCTGGTCTGGCCTATAATACGCCTACCAAATTACATCGTCCAGCTTATCTGGAAGTGCCTAAACTAGCAAAACCGGGACAGACAGGCCGACAGAATTAGCGATCGCTATATGTCTGAGACGTGCTGGTACAAATCTCTTTATTTTCTGCCGGCCAGGAGTGCAATGCGCAGTTGAAGGAAAATTATGCGATGATTCCCTTGTTTCCCCTCATATTTCTCCAGGTAACCATTTAGAGGTGGGTCGACTCTGGCTGAGTTTACAGAGTCACACCGTTGACCCCCCCCCCTCAAAACCAAAAAACCAGCGCCGCCAGGACTCGAACCCCTTATCCTTAAAATTTCAACTCTAGCGCGCTAACCACTCGACTAGGACGGCAAGGGGTGTCGGCACACTAGTAAATATGATTTCCCAATTTAGAATTCTATAAATTAAAAACAATAAAATAGAAAATAAAATTAGCTTATAATATTTGTGTCTTGTCACAACAATGAAAGTAGTAGTAGCGATGAAGTATCAGTCTGTTCGACTAATGCAGCTTACAGACTCCGTACCATTTCCTTTGAGTAATTGGCCCATATGACCTTCCCGACTATGGTCTAATTCCTCAAATATAATGCCCATCGACAAGGAAGTTCAGATTTAAAATAGATTTTTCTGCAACAAAAACACTCCAGCTAAAACTAAAATTTGTTGGGCTGCTGTCACTTCTCTCCCAACATTTGGGAAGTTTAACTCCCTTTCTACTGGTAGATACAATTACAAAAGGAAAACTTATTTACATGCTTGTCACATTCTAATCTTAGAACTATAACTCCCTAACGCATAAGGGAAATACTGGTTTATCACAGATTAAAATTCGGCACACTCAAAAAGCATTTATTTTGAAATTCAGTTATGACCTTTCAAATAAATTTAACTGTGATAATTCACCAAAAATATTGGTGACATTTCGCAGGAAAATAGCAATCAACAATCCCCAGTTGGTCTAGCCTTACAGACTACGAAGAATTTCCTGAAAAAGAGTAACAATTGACAAAAATTGGTTTTAAATTTATATTAAATATTGGTTTAAATAGGGGCAATTTCCAGTAACAAACAAGCTAGTCGCAAATCCTACCGCGAGGTATGCATAACAAAACAAGAGCTCATACGGCACTTGTGACAAGATCGAAAGAGCCAAGAGCTCATATGGTATGAGCTCTCGCAAAATTCTAAGAATCAATAGATTGCTTTAAAAGGAAAATCAGAGGCTTAATGCCGGTCGGGAATTAAAATAAGAGCTCTGAGTCACTAGGTCCTTCTAAACATCAAAATTCATTAAGATCCGATCACCCACTCGTAAGTTAAAAATACCTCAATTTTTTTTATTTTTCAGCTCCCTTCAGCCCCCCAGATGGTCGAATCGTAGAAAACTACTTTATCAAGTCAATTTGTGTAGCTCCCTGACACACCTACCAATTTTCATCGTCCTAGCACGTCCAGAAGCACCAAACTCGTCAAAGCACTGAACCCCAGCCCCTAACTCCCCCAGAGAGAGCGGATCCAGTCCGGTTACGTCAGTCACGTATCTACGACATTTATATGCGTTTTCTAAGATTTCCAGTTTCCCCCTCCAATGTCAACAGATCTGGTCGGGATTTGAAATAAGAGCTCTGAGACATGAGTTCCTTCTAAATATCAAAATTCATTAAGATCCGGTCATCCGTTATTAAGTTAAAATACCTCAATTTTTCTAATTTTTCCAAATTAACAACCCCCAGCTACCCTAAAGAGAACGGATCCGTTCCAATTAGGTCAATCACGTATCTATAACTTGTGCTTATTCTTCCCATTAAGTTTCATCTCGATATCTCCAATCTAGGCGTTTTCCAAGATTTCCGGTTTTCCCTTCAGCTCCCCCCAATGTCACCAGATCTGGTCGGGATTTAAAAGGAGAATTCTAAAGCACAAGATCCTTCTAAAGATTAAATTTCATTAAGATCTGATTGACCTCATTTTTTCTAATTTTTCCAAATTACTCCCCCCCCCCCAACTCCACCAAAGAGAGCGGATCCGTTCCGGTTATTTCCGTCACATATCTTGGACTCGTACTTATTCTTCCCACCAAGTTTCATCCTGATCTCTCTGCTTTAAGCGTTTTCCAAGATTTCCACCCCCCTCCCAATGACACTGGATACGGTCGGGATTTAAAATAAGAGTTCCTTCTAAATATGAAATTTCATTAAGATCCGATAACTCCTTCGTAAGTAAAAAATACCTCATTTTTCTAATTTTTTCGAATCAACCCCCCCAACTCCACTAAAAAGAGCAGATCGTTCCAGTTATGTCAGTCACGTATCTAGGACTTGTGCTTATTTTTCCCACCAAGTTTCATTCCGATCCCTCCACTCTAAGCGTTTTCCAAAATTTTAGGCCCCCCGCCCAACTCCCCTCAATGTCACCGGATCCGATCAGAATTTAAAAACGAGCTCGGAGACACGATATCCTTCCAAACATCAAATTTCATTAAGATCTGATCACCCCTTCGTAAGTTAAAAATACCTCATTTTTTCTAATTTTTCACAATTACCCCCCCCCCCCAACTCCCCCAAAGAGAGCGGATCCGTTCTGGTTATTTCAATCACGTATCTAGGACTTGTGATTATTTTTCCCACCAAGTTTCATCCCGATACCTCCACTTTAAGCGTTTTCCAAGATTTTAGGTCCCCCACAACTCCCCGCAATGTCACCGGATTCAGTCGGGATTTAAAATAAGAGCTCTGAGACACGATATCCTTCCAAACATTAAATTTCATTAAGATCCGATCACTCCTTCGTAAGTTAAAAATACCTCATTTTTTCTAATTTTTCAGAATTAACCCTCCCCCTAACTCCCCCAAAGAGAGCGGATCCGTCCCGGTAATGTATATCACGTATCTAGGACTTGTGAATCCCACCAAGTTTCATCCCGATCCCCCACTCTAAGCGTTTTCCAAGATTTTAGCCCCCCCCCCCCTTGGTAGATGCCAAGTGCCATAAAAAAACAGTAGCGTATATTCGCTAAGGACCAAAATTTATTTCAACGGCCCTCTTCCTCGCGGCCTATGTAAATAAGAATCCCCCCTCCCTTAAGACAAAAAAGAGTAGACTTAATAAAATTATAACTTTGTAACTACTCACTTTCAGAGAGAAAATATACACCAGAAGTTTAGAAGAGAGAAATTTAACTGTACTCTTTACCGATCTGCACCAGTAAAAAAAAAAGTCTAAAACCGATATTTAATTCACAAATATTTTTCTCAAAAAGTCCATAATTGTTTACCCACGGGAAACAATAATGGAAAATTAAACGGTTCTATTCTTTAACAATTGTACTGTTTGATTGTGAAGAGGTCATGCATAAGGCTGTTATCATATCTGAATCTATCCGTTCCCCCATCTAAAGGGCGTAACCATTTTATGAACTTTGACAAATTCTTAGTTACAAAAGGGAACCTTTTAGAAACTGATGCACAGAAAAAAAAAAGTTCATGGAAAGCATTTTCAAGTTCATAACTTTTCTCAATCCCGATGCAAAAGGTCTTGGAAAATGTGCCTAAAATTTGAAATAATATTAATAAGACTCAAATTCCTACAAAGTTTGAATTGTCTTTTCGAAGACTTGAGTCAAAGACAAGCCGATCTAAACTAGAACTATTGAAAATGGTTATTCCTCCTTCCTCCCCAAAGATTGAGAGAGGTATATGACCTGTCTTCCATACAATTTTTTGAAATTAGAAATAAGGATTGGAATAGAGATAGAATCTCTGAATTCATTTCTGGAAGTTCCATTTTTCTAATGCAACCAATTTCCAAATAAGAAAAACCCATCTGGAATTTCAGCTAAAAATTAGCTAAAAGATATATCATTAAAATTTATCGACTCCTGAAAAAGAAACAAAATTTGTCTCAATGGCTCTTTTTCGTTTCGTCTTTTTTAAGACTACACCGAGTCGATTGGGTATTGTATTTAAAATTGACATTCGTAGAGTCGAAATACCAGCACATGCCATTTACGTTCGTAAAGCACATTCTCCAGCGCTGATACCAGCAAAAACCAGCGCTATATCAGCACTGCAATTGCATTGGCATTCGTAGTGTGAATGGAATTACTAGGAAATTTGCAGTTATTGCACATGCTCAAAGAACATAATACGACATTTAATGAAAATAGTTATTTATTCTTCTTTTTTAATTTTGACTGTAGCAGTCAATAGCAATATATCATACCAAGCAATTTTATATTTAATTCAAAAATTCACGCTCGTAAACTTGAAAAATGTATCTTTCGCTCTTGCCAAGCGTACACTCCAAAAAAGAGGAATACTCCTCTTTAAATCACCTCCTTCGCAGAAAATACTTAGTTATTTACTAATAAAACAACAATCGTTAAAACCTATTCGACTCTAAAAACAGCCAATAAAAGAATCGCTTTAAGACGTTTCTTTTCGTTTATGCCTTATTTTGCTTTCTTTTTTTAAACAACTCGTCCTACATCACTTTCAGCTTAAAAACCCACTCAGCTTAAAACAATGTCTTATAAAATATTCTATTTGATAAACTGGCTTACATAATGGCTATCTATTTATCTGACCACTTCACCGTATAAACGTTTCTTGATTTTAACTTTAAGATGGACTTTAGCACTTAATAAATCAAAAAAAAATCTTTTGCCCCAACCAACCCCTACCTCTAGTCAATCGTTAAAATTCCCATCCCCTCTTTGAAAGTATCAGCTTGATTCCTCAAGCCACACCCAAAATATTCCAAATACATTGTTTTGATACCGGATTTGCCTAGTGACTTTCACTTTGCCAGTCCAGTTCATCGTGGCCAGACGGATTGGTCTTCACCGGATCATATATTCTTGATTCCATTAAAAAGTGTTAGCGATAAACTGTTGATTAAACTAACATCATTCTTACATCATTTTCATCGTTCGTAGCCCTATTTTCCTTTCTTTATTAAGTGGCTTTATCAATCGACAAAACTAGCTCACACTAGATTAATTTCATATTCTACTCACAAGTTCACGCTGATGAACTCAAAATAAAAAATCTTTATGTTTGCAAAAGTTTATGCTTCAATACCTATTATCGATGTCATGTTTTAATTTTTATACTTAAACATTTTAATATTTTATGTTGATTGTTTTGTTATATTTAAATCCTACGTTCAGTTATTCACACCTACGCTACATAAGATTCTCCAATGTCCAGTATACACCAAGAACACGGTAAAAGATTTGTTGAAAATAGAATTATTCAATACGAAACGATGAATAGGTAAGACTCATCCAACCCTGAGGTTGTTCTTATAATAATTACCTTTACATAAGGATTAACCATAACAACTAGTATAACTAACACATCCTATTTTAACTCAGTCAATTTTACATTCTATTCGAAAGTTCACGTTTGGAAGCTCGAAACACATTCCACTTACGTTCGTAAAAATTACGCTTCAAAGAGCAAAATTAATTCCGTAAGTCAAAATAAAATTTATTAGCAACATCGTTAGAAAAACAAGCTAAAGCGTAGTTGTTTACGTAGACGTTTATAATAAAAGTTTAGTCCAAAGAGCAATGGTTATAAAATATAACTTATTGCCATTCTTTAATCAGCGTTTGTAATTTCCTACAAAAAAAAAAAAAAAAACAACACGCACTCGGAATTGGAATAGGAATCAAAACGGTTAGACTTGACTTTTGCAGTCAATAAAACCGAAATAAAATTAGATTCTAAATTTTATGCTCGTAAACCGTAAATACGTACCCCTTGCTTTCACACAACGTAGCTCCAAAGAGGAGAAAAGGTAATTCTACGAATCGTAATAGTTTGTGCTCACAATAACGATTGAACAAGCTAACGCGTAGTTGTTGGTGTCAGCGTTATGAGCATCAATAAACGTACGAATTGAGCTGGCTTTAGTAATCAACAAATTTAGGTTAAATCCAAACATGTTAACATTCGAAAGTTTACGTTTGTAAACTCGAGATACACGCCACCTTCGTTCGTAGTTCTCAGAGCCGTAATTGAATTTGCGTTCGTTTACAGTGGTTGATTAATCGATTGTTAAAATCGGTTCAAACTTTATAAGATAATCGTAAAAAGAACAGGGGTTAAAGGCTTTGGATTGACTATAACAGTTCAAAAAACTAGCAAATCTTACGACATATTAAAAAAGTTTACATTCGATTACTCAGATTACATGTCACTTACGTTCGTACAACTTTGCACCCTAAAGAGTAAGAATTGAAATTATGAATCAAAGTTAAATATGTGTTCGGAACATTGATTGCGAAACAGTTAACGCGTACCTGTTTGTACCAACTGTCCGTTCGGGTGTTAGTCATTACTCAATTACTGAAATAGATATAACCCAATGAGATAGACAACTACCAGTTTTTCAAAAGAAATATGCGTATAAAACCGGAATTTGAAATTGGCCAAACAACTACTTGGATGAACTTCAGCAATCCATAAACTAGTTAATTCTATCCCACTTTTAGATCCTAATTTAAATTTACGTCAGTAAACTCAAAATGCGTTTGACATTCCATGTAACGTTCAAACATGGAACATCTTCCTAACATTTCGACAACCTTCAAAGAGAAAGAACGGTAATTCTCTGAGCTGAAAAACTTGCACTAGAAATCAAAATTAAACGAGCTAACTCGCAATATAACGTTCTGCAATATAGCGCAACGTAAAATTATATATGTATCGAAAAACATTACGAAAAGTTCAGCAAACATTATAAAAAAAAACCATTTGGTAAAGTGCTTACGGCCATTACTCAATTGCTAAAATCGATTCAACCTTTATAAGATAATTACGACCATTTTTTTCAAAATAAGACAAGTAAAGGACCGGGATTTAGACAGGAGTGGCGAGACAAGGACTTGAAATTGGGGGAGGGGGCACTGGGTTCACAGACTTAGTCTTGAATATACCTGATCAAGGATATAGTTTCTTCTTCTTTTAGCCCCGATGACTAAAAGACGGTTGAGACACTCGGTACATCTTTGAATTAATTGATCCCAGCGACCAGCATAGTTCTTCTTCCTCGTGAGTCCAGCGACTTTCATTTTATCCAACATGGAGTTCGTACCAAGGATATTGTAATTTTTGTCCTTGTTTTCAGCGGCATAATTACTTGCCCAAGTTGTTTTACCTGAACCCGGCAGACCACAGAGCATTATTATCTAGAAATGAGAAAAATATATATATATTCCTATGTAAAAAAGAAGGAAATTAGGTCTAGTAACTTAAAAAGAGACTTAAAACGATTATTCTCACTAACTTCTGAATTTAAACATTTACTAAATTTACAAGAATGAGTTTAAGAGAGAAAAAAAAAACGGGTTTAATTTAATAAAGCAGTGATAGGCGTACTAAAACATACTAAAGACAAAAGCAACAACAAAACATTGATTAAAAAATCCGAATATTTCGACTCCGCATCCAGGAGCCTTTATCAACAAAAAAAAACTTAGTGAATCATCTAAGAAAAGACAAAGAACAACACAAACAAAAGAGAAAAAAAGAAAAAAAGACAAAACAAATAACTAAAAGTCACATCTTAATATATTTCAAAATACGGCACAACCGTAATCACAGATAAGACATCCAAATCTTTAGATAATTTTCATCTATAAGATCAGAATGGCAAATGGGAACCATCAAAATTAAATACCATTTTTATTTGAACAAAAACAAAACCCAGGTCACCACCCCTTATTAAATTTATAGGTTAAAACCCCTTGAACTATTGAGATATGGCAAACACGTCAACAAAACTCATGAATTATAAATTTAATGAATTTTTTCATTTATAAATTTAGATGGCGTTCGTTGACTCCTGCCAGCCGTTTCACTTTTGCTTGTTTTTAGTACGTTTTATTACGCCTGTTACTGCTCTATTATTTTAAATCCGTTTTTTCTCTATTAAATTGTTTATTGTAAATGGAAAAGCAATGTGGTCCAAGAAATCATTTATTAAATTTACATTACAATGGATCGAAGAGCGAAGTAAATTGGCATTAATTAGAGGACTTTGATTTGCTAGATTATCATGTCCATCCACGTACGCATGAGTTTATCTTAGTTGATTGGGGATCAATAATTGCTTAAGAAGAGATAAATAACTGAATTAGTTAAGAAAACAGAATACTTAAAATTTAATGTCTGCTTGTTTTTTCGTTCTATAGAGCAGGATTTATTCAGCAATGCCAAGTAAATAGTATTTTATAGATTAGGAGCTTAGCATCTCTATTGTCATGCATGGATGTTCAGCTGAAAACGAGAAAGAGAACCTATACTTCCTGTAGAAATTGTGTTTTTCTTTGGCACTTTAATGTTTGGAAGTCCCGAACTCAGTTTTACGATAGGAAATTCAAGTAATTCTAATTCAGGTCATTCACCAAATTCAACTATTAAAAATCCACTCAAGAGCAAATTAAAATAATCTTATTTGAAGCACTTTCTATTAGTGCCTGTCCATGGATTATTCTTTATGGTTGATTGTGTATGGCTATGCTGTTTGACCTATGTGATTGTATGGAGGAGTAGGGTTAAGGCCTCAATCATTTTTTTTTTTTTTTGTGTTTGTGCTGTTGCATTGGTGATTTCTCTTTTCATGATATATATATATATATATATATATATATATATATATATATATATATATATATATATATATATATACCGGCTCTTTTCCCGGCCTTCTTCTCCTCACTCGGGTTTTCCATTCTCTCAATTGGGCCTTATATCGCTTGGACCTACGACCAGAGGTGTAAAAAGGGGGAGAGAGGATGAGTCCCCGAAAATCCAAAACTATCCTGAATTCCTTATTCAAACTATAAAAAAAATTCATTGTTGGCTCCCCTTTCACGTACATACCTGCCTTCGGCCACCGAATTACTTTACTAATATATCCCCTTTTTAAAATAAATACAAATATCTATGGAATACCTGAGAATATCCATACAATGGCTGCTTCTGAAAAATTCGAATAAAGGACAAAATTTATGTTTTGTCATTTATGCAAGTGTCAATCTTTTATGGCATCGAATTTTAAATTTAACAAATTTTTGCTAAAGAAATTAACATATTTTAATTTTAACAAATTTTGAATTTTCGTTTTGAAGTTCCAATCTACAGAAAAGAAGATATGGTATACAAAACCAATGGCTCACCTCACATTCTTTGCGAGAAGGAGGTGGTTGAGGTCCTTGCACCCTCTCTTCTACAGGAAGTTTGCCAATAAATGTATAACCTTCTTGAATGGGAAACCAAGGTGTCTCCATCTGGCCAAAGTTGCATTCAAAGTCGCAGTTCTTAGTAAGAACGTGGGGAAAGAGGGCTCTGTTACCCAGTTCCTCAGAAGTGATTGCAAAGGCTTCTCCGAGGTCCTTATCGTTTTTTGCATAAGATATCTTGGCACCTTCTTCACTGATATCCTTGAAAAGAAAACTAAATCGTATATTTTTCTGAAGAAAATTATATCCAGCAATAATTAACCAAAAAAAAGAAGCAAACTTAAAAAAAAAGAAAGAAAAAAGAGGTAATATACATTCTAATACCATGTTAACTTTTCACTGGTACTCTTATTGACGTGCTACTTACCACTTACTGTTAAAATTTTTCTTAAAAAAAAAAACCGTTGAGTTTTGCAATTATAATGCAATGAAAATATATAATAAGGGGTAAACTTTGAACTAAGACGGTGAAAAACTATACATACTAATATATATTGGTTTTTCAAGGTGAAGGCGACTGGGAGTTTGTGCTAAAAGGTGGGACGAATAAAACAATTTGGTTCCAATCCTAACATGAGTATATAGTAATTTTGTCTTTTTATTATTTTCTTTAATTATTATTTTATTGTTTTTATTATATTATTTAGTAGTTTTTTCTCCTACCAGCTGTGCTTCTAGTAAAAACCTTTCATAAAAGTCTGCTTTCAAGGCTATTTAGTAGCAGCAAAGAAATGTAATGTTATATTATTTTCAAGCAAAATGGCTTAAATGATGGTATATGAAATACCAAGTAACAATGGCAATTATTATTGCACAAAAGATAATATGAAGGTAGTTCTTCTTAGTAATTTAAAAGTCACAAATTTCCTAAACTCAGTTGCAGATAAGACCCCAGTTACTTGTCAAAGGGATTTATCAAATACCATGTTACTGCGGCAGTTATTATGTAGGCAAAACCCACCAAAATTTAGAAAAAAGCCTGCAACAGCATAAGGATGATATAACCTTGGGTTTTTATAACCTTTAGTTCTTGTATAACCCTAAAGTCTTAAGTTCTAACAGAACTCCTAGCTCTTTTGATTTTGCTCTAAGCATCCATATTTTTGAACACCCTAGCCATGCAAAATTTTTTGAAATCATCTCCCTCATTAGTAAAGATTTTGGATAAGTTATTCAGGAGACAATAAGAATTTGAGTTAGCTTAAATAACAATACTTCTTTACAGAGATTTGTGGCAATATTTACTCAATACGTTATACGCAAATTTAATTAAAAACGATTTATCAAATTACACTACAAAACCAATAGCTATTACCAATAAACCAGTATCAAAATACTTTTGACGGCAGCTGGTGAAAAAGCGACAATAGCATTAAAAATCAGCTCTATCTATTTTTCTCTGAATGAATTGGTTGATCTTCCTTGAAGTGATGATTCTAGGACTTCTTAGATTTTTAGTTTTAATGATTATGCAATTAATTGCCAGTCTTGTTTTTTTTATGCGCTTTGCTGAGGACGGCCCTTGGAAATAGACCAGAAATATTCAATTGTATACAAAATACTTCAATGTCTTAAATTAATTCCTCGTTATTATACCTACTGTTGTTTGGACGATGAAATCGTCGCTATTTAAACCCTACTGCTTCTTGGTTGGAATTTACATTATACATTTACAATATTGGAAATAATGATAACTTTTTGGAATACTATGAAAGAGCTTCTTACAAAAAAAAGAAATATAAAAATATTACGAATTTTTCATCTATTGTTCTGCACTTTGCACACTCCCTTAAAAGGTGAAAAAAGGCCCCCTTTTTGCAGCACAACCAGCATTATTCAATGCCCTTTTAGACTACCCAGACCTTTAAAAAATAAGACGGCGAAAATATAATAAAGCATCTTACCAAGTAAGCTGTTATGACATCATTAAGTCCAAAGGTGGTTCCGTAGTTACTAAATTTCAGGTCTACTGACTTTTTGCCAGTTCCGCCATAACCATAAGACAATGGCTCTTCACCTAAAATAAGTAAATAAAAACAGTGCAATTAGCACAATCAGGTAATTTATTCAAGTTATAAATTGAACCTTTTCTTTTGGCTACAGAGAAAACTCATATTCAGCCTAACTCGCAATTTCACTTGCAAGCTAATTTTATAAATTGGCCAACCTAGTCAAACTAGCGACATTGAGTGAATGATTCTTGACATTCAAACTAGTATTTTCGAGTTATCAATCGACTCAATCAATTTTTACTAGTAATTAAATAAAAAAACAATTTTTTTAACCTGCAAGTAAGGAGCCACATTAAAACTTAAAACGAACAGAAGTTTTTCCGTATAATGAAAGGGGCTGTCTCTTCTTCGACGCCCTGCTCTTTATGCTAAAGTTTTTTATTGTTTTAAAGAGTAGAGTTGAGAGAAAGTCAAACTATAGCATAAACAGCGGGGCGTTGGCGGTGAGAAGGGGACAGTCCCTTTTATATACGGAATAACATCAGTTAATTTTAAGTTTTGATGTCACTCCTTACTTTCAGTTAAAAAAGATTTTAGGTTAATTTCTAAACGTCTTTGAATTAATGCAGGTTTTGAATTTGGCTCACCGTGCATGAATAACTAAATCAAAATTTGCTTATTATTTTTACTTTTTTTTAAGTAATAATAACCTTATAATAACCTAAGTTTGATTTTTGTTCCAGGTATTTAAGAATGACTCCTGAAACACAAAGGCTATTTAATTAGAGTAATAACTTTGGGTAGGATTAAACTTGATGAAACTTACATATTTAAAATCAGCACAAAAATCCAATTCTTGATATACCTATTGGTATCGAAGTTCAGCTTTTTAGAGTTTCGGTTACTATTGAGCCGGGTAGCTCCTCACTTACAGTCCGTTACGACAAACTGTTTGATTCTTAATTTTAATTAATAGCTTATTTCGTTAATTTAAGACTTTCACGTAAAGTTTTACCTCTACTGAATTTTTGGCAGCGCTACAATAACCATGATTCAATAGCTCATCAAATAAATTGAGTCAATAAATAACGCAACCACAAATTACGAAACATTGCGTAATTTTGTCTCTTTCAGGGGCATAAATGCTATATGGCACATGAGGTAACTAGCCCCCTCCCACCTGAAATTTAGCATCTTTAAAACTTTTGTCAAAACAAACCTTCGCCTTTATGGTACTATATGGCTCATTTTACATTTGGCCATTTTCACTTCTCTTTAAGAAAATCGGTTCCAACTTTGCCCTCCCCCTAGGATTTTGATGAAATTATGCCTTTGGTCTCTTTGTTTCCTTTTACTCTGTTCATTCATCAAGGGAAATTCCTGCACGAACAGTGAATTGTAATATATTTTGTTTTAAACTAATAAAAAGCACAAAACAAAGGAAAAGTTTTTCAAAATTTAACTGCATAAGGGAGGGGGAGGGGCTGGCGCATTGAATGACTACAAGTGGAGGTATCCTTGCACATGCATATGTCATTTCTTTTATTAAATCAACTACCACAAATACAAAATAAGTACATGGGAAGCCCATTGACGACAAACCCGTTAATCACTAGACAAAGTAGGATTATCTTCATCCAAATTTACTGAAGATAGTTGGCAAATTTTAACCACAAAGTCAGAATCTATCATTTTTTTTGGCACTTTTTATTACATGAAAAGATCTACTACTGCAAATAGGAAATGCGAAATAAAAAACAACAACAAATAAACATGAAAATGCTAAATAGGCAGTAGGTGTTTTATTTACTCATCGAAGCGCATTTACTTTTCATCAATCTTCTTACCTACCTGTCAATTATGATCACAAAAGTGGAGTCAACAGTTTTCGGGGCCTTTATTTATGATATGACAAGATGTAAAAAAAGAAAATTTTCGCATGCTGACCAAAGTCTGCGTTGTCAAGGTAGTGATCTCCTGATTCAGTACTTCCAGCCGAAAGTGTACTGCGTAGTTGGGGGCAAAAAATCTGATGCTTGCTGTGTTTTCCCCATTTCTCCAGATACCCTTTTAGAGCTGAGTCAACTCTGGCTGACCTTGCAGTCACCATTGACCCTGTTCCAAACCCAATAACCAGAGAGGACACCAACACTCGAACCCTTGTTCTCAAGAATTTAAGTCCAGTGCGCTAACCGCTTGGCTAGGACGGGATCAACTATCACAAATTCGAAATATTCAATAAATAAGCTACGGTAATAAAGATAAGTCTTAGTCTTCGGAAATTTTTTTGATGAGAAGATCAACTACCACAAATATGAAATGCCAAATAAATAAGCTAACAAAAATAAAAATACTGAAATGGCAATAGACGCGTTATTCCCTCGTCAAAGCACGACTACTTTCATTTGAATTTACTTATATATATCGTCAAACATATATGTATATAAATCAGAGCTTGAAGCACCACAGACAACGAATATGAAATCTTATCCTTTGAATTGGCCAAGAAGAAATTTACACAGACATTTATATCTGAAAAAATAGACAATTCAATTCTTTACAAAAAGGGTGAAAAGTCAAGAAAAAATAAGCTAAAAATATTTGGCACCAAACACCTACAGAATGTTTAGCCTTCCTTTGGAGGTATAGTTGTGTTTGGGAACGAACAGACTGGTAATGTTTTAATTTCTTAAAGATGAAAAGTGCTGTAACATTTAACTAACTTTTTCTTAATTTTTTTATTTTTCATGGCTCAACACTGTTGAAAATGTGATACTACCTTTAAAAATTCACATTTTCGATAAACCCAAGAAAATCCCTACAAATATACCTAATGGCTTCATAGCACTAAAAAAAGTAACTGATTTGCTTTGCACTCTAAATTAAATCTAACTTTGAAAGCAAAAATTGTTAATTTTCTTTTTTCACGTAATGCAGTCTTAATAATAGGCTGCCTAAAAAAAATTACTATTTATAGCCAAACTCATACAGTCGGGCAATTCTAAATTTTCTTTCCTTTCGTAAGGTATACCTTACGGATACCATAAATCATCTTACGAGCTCCGAGGTCACAAAAACGAATACTCCCAGGGGACAGACCATCGTCAAAATTGCAGTTTGACTGTGGAAATTGACTGAACGGACGGTGAAAATGCAGGTCCTTTTTGTCGGCAAGCTTGACAACCAAACTTGGTGACACCACAGGGAACTCCCAAAGAGGTTGAATTAATCAAATGATATTTCTTTTGAGCATATTTGTATCATTTTCCGAACAGGTATGCCATAACATTTTAAGAAACCACCCTTTCCTGACCTTCGAAAAGAAAATGTATGCATTCAATCAATCAATCAATCAGACTTCATACTTACTGATGGTATAAGTTTCATTAGAACTGAAAAGCTCTCTTCCCCAGCACAAAACGCGAAAAGTTAAATGCTTACTAAGATATCATGGAAAGCAAGTGTTCATTGGTTTTCTGTCGTTCATTGTAGATTAATTGATAATTATTAATTAATTTTAGCTTGGCCAAACAAAATGAATAATTTATAATGCACGAGAAAAGGTATCATCGATACGATGATACGATAAAAATATGTATTATAAATACCTAGTTGCATAGTTGAATCCATAGCTGAAAATCCCACACGGACAACATGAGGATTCACTTCAGCACCCAAATGCTTAACATCATTTTCTTTGGTAATCTTCACTTGGAATACAATCTTCCCTTTGGCAACACCGTAAGTGCACCGTGCACCAGCCCACATGTAGCCGAAACCACTAGTAGAAATTGGAGAAGCTTTGCTCAGACTTTCCTTGTCAATAACCAAATGCAGGTCACTATTATCTATAAAATTAAAACTATAGTTAAAATTCTTTTAAATCAACCAAAGGTTATCTTATTATACTTTATTGTGTTGTCTGGTGTGTTTTGGTAACCTTATTGTACTCCAGGTCGAGATTCGAAATAAAACTTATTCGCATGCTCACGCATGGTGTGCGTTTTTCCTGGAATCTCCTGGTTTTCTGACTTTGGCCGGGATTGCAGTACGTCGTTGGGGGCAAATCATCCGACGCTTCCCGATTTTCCCCCACAGATTTCTCCAGGTACCAATTTAGACCTGGGTGACATTACTGAGTCACACCGCAGACTGCAGTTCCAAACCAAATAACAAGTGACACCAGGACTGAAACACTGTCTCACAGACAAAGGATACCAAGTCTAACACGCCAATTATAAATTCAACAAAGAATTAGAAAACTATTTAGATCAATGATACGGCTACGTGGTATCACTAGCTTTCTTTCTTTTTCAAGATCTTTAAAACCTACCATCTCTTAGATTCGTTATCTTTTTATTTAGTTTTTATTTATTTAGTAACAAATACTAAATACACAAGTTTTTAAGTTTTTTAAGTTTAGTTTTTAAGTTTAAGTTTTTATTTAGTTGTCCAATTTGATTTATTAACACGGAATTATTTTCGACATTTAAAATTCGAGGCATTGGAATTAGCTAAGGTTAAGATAATTCTACCATATATCTGAAAATATTCTCCTTGTGCACATCCTTTGCTCATTTTTTCCAAAACTTAAATACGTTTAAAATTTTGATTTTATTTACATATTTTTTCAAGTTATATTTTATATATACGACCATAAAATTCTATCATAGCAACTCAAAATCAATTCACTGAAATAGACATAACTTCAATTTCTTTAGATATGTAGCTTCCAAATGATAAAAATCTTTACTTTTTAATTGATTTTTTGGCACTGACTACCAGTTTAGTTTTTGCAAAATGATAAGAATAAATAGTTGTAAACTACTGGAATTTTTTTTCTCTCTCTCTTTTTTTGTTTTTCTTTTCTTTTCTTGTTTAAATAGTAAATGTATTTTTAATTTTTATAGTCTGTTCAATTTATTTATAGTATTTAACTTTTTTTCTTTGCTTATTTTTTTTATAGTATATAATTTTTGTTTCTGGTTTGATCTAGTGCTTAATTGAATAGTGTCTCCATTACCGGCCCAGGAGACTTGGGATGATTAATATTATGTATTCAATACATAATGAATTAATTGTGAGTGAATCGTATTACTGCTTATATTTGAATCACTGACAAAAATAATATGTTTGACGTTTTAATAATCCCATTTATAGTCAGTTCACATTTTCTTTTCAAAATTATTTACAATAGCTAAACAAGTAGTAAATTGATCTATATAAGCCAGTAATTTTCAGCTTTACTTTTAACATTAATCCATTATGGATATGCGAAGTCAACTGTTTTGTGTTTATCTTTTCTTATACGTTTAGATTTTTTTTTTTTTTTTTTTTTTTTTTTTTTTTTTTTTTTTTTTAGTGACAAGGCCTTGTAAATGAGCAAATTATGCAATTTTTTTAGTATTGCTTGTAAATTTGATGGAAAATCCCAATTTTTCAAGAAAAGTGATAGCACTATATAATTTTTGGGATTTCTTGAGACTTTTATTTGATTCAAAGGTTTTCTCTAGGAATAAGGATTGAAAACGTCAGTGAACACATATGGATACATTTAAATAAGTTTCAAAGGCAAAACACAAGAGAATACAAAGTATTTGAAACATACTAAGTATAAAAAAAATAAATAAAAAGTACAAAATAAAAGAATAAAACAATAAATAACACATCAAAAAGGTCACACTAAACAAAGAAAATGGTTTACCAATAAGTTTTCCAATGGAAGGTTCTTTTAATTGGAGAATTTAGTATGATAACGGTTAACCGATAAGTTTTTAAATGGAGGGTTATTTCTTTTATAATACTTTTATAGACTATAATATGTTTCTTTGATCAGTCTTTCAGGAGATATGATCTGTAGTTTGTAAGGATTCCTTGTGATTTAGTTAAGGGTTCTGAAGGGATAAAACGGTTGAAGAACGTCAGCCAAGATATGTAGAAGATGATTATTTAGTCTAAGAGGTCATCATACAAAGAATCATACACAGCATATTAATAACTGGCAAAGAACAAGCTAAATTAATTAGAAATATGACATGTTAAATGAGAAAATTTGTATATCAAGCATGGGCAAAGGGTGATTTCTTTTGTACATAGGTTTTGGTATATAAACAATAATTATTAATTAAATTAATTAGGTACTTGTCGGTTAAACAAAACATGACAATAATATAATATATACCTACATCATAGTTTTCTCACTAAAAAAAAGAAGCAAACTATAGCCGATTCCAGAGAGGCAAACCGGTTTTGTCAGATCTTAGACAGTATAATCCTCGAGTCAGTTTCGATTAACAGACAAGTACCATTAATTATTTTACATTATGGTTTTTATTTAAATTAAACAGACAAATACATCAACTGCCAGAAGCAAACTTGTTTAGGCTAAACACTTTAAAAATGAAAAACCCTACTTTTTACATTACAATCAACTAAGAAAAAGAACAAAAGAAGATTTTTTGCGATCAAACAACTTTTTTTTTCAATAAAAATACCAAAAAAGTGTTTTCAAAATTCTGGGAGGGAGGGGAGGCCCCTTAAAACAAAATAAGTTCTGTAGTTTGTTTTAATCTGTTTTTATCTCATGTTATTTGGTTCCTAACATGTTTTATACATTTTTCTTCATATCCAGAATACGTTGAATCCTGTATATTCGGTTTAAGAAGCAGTTTTAGAAACTCAAACTTTGGACATAAGTATTGTTGTCATTGTATAAAAGCGTAATTGCAAAAAAACTATTACTTTTTTTTATCAGAAGTAGCAAAAATCACCAATGATTATATTTCTCATCTTGATAGTGATAGAAAAAGAGAGATTACATTCCTGTAGTTCCATTGTAAAAAAGCGCTTAATTTCATTGGTTTATATCAGTGACATATTCGCGTACACCAATCACAAATTTCTTTGTTTGTTGCAGCACAGAAAGCCAAATAGCCTTGCATATTAAGAAACATGATTGGTCCTCCGAGTTACTGCATAAAACTTAAATCCAATTGGAAAAATGATAAGTTGGGTTATATCTGTTTGATTCTTCATATGAAATTTTAAACCAATAAAAGAACAGAAAGTCACCAGACTTTTTTTAGAAGTGAAAATTCCAATTCAATATCTTCTTTATTTAATTAATCAATATTCATAGTAACAATAATTCAGTGTTTAATTATTCAAAATTTATTTTGTTAAATATTTCTGATTAATTGTCAGTTTGGCAAATCCAAGAAAATGTTTTTGTATGGGGATATACCACTGCTACCAGGTATTTTGGCGACTACTTCTAGAGACACCTTACTACTGCAGTAACAAATTTTATAGAAGGTATACAAGCGTGGATCGTTTTGTTTATTTGTGTATGTGTCATTGTGTATATGGCTACTAGCTTTAAATTTGTAATGATCTTCATGAATATTAGTTTTATAATTTTAGATATTCCCATTTTATACAGTCTGAAATATTTATACACCATAACTTCCACGTATATAATGAATCTCCACCATCAAACTAAAAGCTGAGATTCTTGTTTGTTTTCCTAAATTTCAATTTTTGAACAAAAGCAATATCACAAAACCTGCTTCATTACCTCTGATTAAAAATATTATAATGTGCAATATGTCCTTTTTGATTCAATCAAAACAATGATATGATAAAATACTTACACCAGTCAAGAGTAACCGCATCGTTGTCTATTTCTGGCTCTTCCAATGGAGTCTCTTGGAAAACAATTGGTTGATCTTCCAACTTTCGCTTAACTCCTCTTTCATCATCAGTTTTGACATCAGCTTTTTCTTCTTTGACTGTTGCTTCACCTTCCACTGATTTCTCTTCTTTTGCCTCAGCTGTTTCAGGCTCCTGTTTGACAGTTTCATCCAGTTCAGCCATTGTCTCATCCTTGCCGCCATAAACAGCAGTTGTGCTATCTACAATAAAAATTGAAAGAAATCATAAATAACAAACTTCTGAAAGTATTCAGCTATTTGAGGTCAGGACACTGGCTAATTCTTTCTTGACCCCCACTCCATTTCAAGTTTCTGCTTTCACTACCTCCCACAACATTTATTAAGAATTTGTTACAATATTATAACAGTCTAATCTAGGACTCTCCCTTGCAAGTTGTTTAGCTAAGGTTATACTCTACAAAAAATAATACTCAAATCCCATATAGCCATTTTGAGTTAAAATGTAAACACCCTTTCTATACCCCTACCCTGTCTGTAGTTTCTACCTTAGCCACTTTCTACAAAATCCATCCAATGTTTGGATTTTAATTAAAATCTAATTGCAGCATAATATAAGATTTCTCTTGATATATTTAGCTGAGCTTTTCTAGAGATACGGACTTTTGAAATTTTAGCCTTTAAATTATAATCTAGAGTACAAAGAGCTAACAATATTTAACAAAACTAAATTTTTTGTTCCAGGTGAGTGATTTAACTGCCTGAACAATCGAAAATTAGCTTCTCATTAAAATTTATTTAGAAGTTAATTAGTGTCTGCAGTTCAGTAATTTTTGCACAGTTATCATCAAATTGCAAATAACCAAACTTATAAGGGTTACTATGTATTAAGACATTACCACTCATATCTTCCATATCTTACTCACTGAAATTACGAGTATTTTAATAATCATTGCTATACATACAAGTCCTTAGCTAACAAGATGCTCCAAGTTTGCAGTATTTTCGTATTAAATTTGAAGTAAATACGTATTGAGCTGACATTCCCATTGCAAACGCACCCTAAAACCTCTCTTATCCCTCATGGACCATTTAATTAAACCTTTTTAGGAATATGGACTTTGTGAATCCCAACACTATGTTTGCACCACTTAATTAGCTGTTAAACAACATACAAAACCAAGCAAGATTGAAATAGTCTCTTTCACAAAAAGAAACTTTCAAAATCCATCACTAATATTTATACCTTTAATTATCATTGAAAGATTCTTTCTAAAAACAGCGAACTTTTTTATCATTAGTGGCCATGCTTCTGCATTATAATTAGCTGCACAAATCTGTGTCCATTAAAATACTTCTGGTATTTTAACACTATCTCCTTCATCCTGGCTCACTCTTTACCAGTCTTCATTCCAAAGATGAGCAATGTCCTCACACATACATTTCTATGGTGGGAGGAAAACAATGTGCTTTTTAGCCATTTCACTTTTTTAAAAATATCACTAATTTTTTAATAAAATACACTACAAAGCTTTTAAGTTATATTCTCTATTATCATTTAAGAGTCAAAATTTTCACGTTCCTAGAAATAACAATATCAAGAAAAAGGGGTAAAATTAAATATATTTAATGTAGTCAGCTAATGTGTCAGACCCAAATCCCAGCAAAAGTGTCAGATACCTCTGGTGCAAGCCTCTTTTGGCATTCATCTTAGTTTTCTCTAAGGAATAATTAAAATTAATCTTAAAAGAGGCTTTCTAAAAGCAGCCTACTCTTCTATAACTAGTGACCATGCTTCTGCACTGTAATTAGCTGCAGGTCCATTAAAATCTCTCAAGTTATGACCTCTGCAAAGTCTTCATTCCAAAGCTAAGAAATGTGCTCACACATACATTTCTATGGTGAGAGGAAGACAATATGATTTTAGCTATTTCATTTTCTTTAAAATATCACTAATTTTTTTATAAAATACACTATGAATCTGTCAACTTGTACTCTCTGTGATTATTTAAGTGTACAAATTAGAAATAAATATTTTTGATGCAGTCAGCCAAGGTGCTCAACCCAAAAACATGTACAAGAGTCAGATACATCTGATGCAAACCTCTTTTGGAATTTATCATAGTTTTTATTAGTTTTTTTAAAAGAATAAATGGCTCCAGTTCAAAACACTAAATTATACTAATGCATCTGACCAACAGCTCAGACAATATTTGTACCAAATCATTAAGTTCAGAGTAAATGATCTATTTCAAGAAAGAAAAAGGGGTTAACATATTTTCCTTTTTTGACCATGAAATATAGATAGCACCTCTGGGAATAGATATTTTCTAAGTGCAAGTGATCATATCAGCACAGGGTAAGAACAGTTAATATAAACAAAGAGAAAACAAAACATAATTACCATCAGCTGACGGCTCTTTGGCTTCACTTGCACTCATATTTGGATCTAGAAGACAAATATAACTATCAATAGAGGAAATAAAAAAGGATTGTTTCAAAGACATTGCAAGCTCCAGGACCACATTGCTTCAACCAGTGCAGAATATGGACTGGGCATGCTTCCTCCTAAATTAGGCAGGATTAAATGTTATAGATTTCAAGGTTTTATCCTTAAAATATTTACAAATCTGCACCCTCCCTCTAAACAACACAGCACAAGAGCTGTATATAGTCTGTAACTAAAAGCTTGAAGAGTCACAAATATACTGGCATAAAAAGCATCCTCTGGATGTTTGGGTGTTGAACTGATTTTTTTATATGTTATAATGAAAAAAAAAAAACCTACAACATATTTTTCATTACAAAGTACAAATAACAGTCTGGACTTTCGAATGGTTAGAGAATTAGAAGAATGAATTTAGAAGAAAAAAAAATAGTGAGAAAATTCAGTAGTGAGAGTGAATTTATAATAAAATACATAAAAAAGAAATGACACAAACGTGAATGTTTAAAATAATTGGCTAATAAGGCTAAAACATTTGTAACAAACTATACTGATACCAAAAACCAATTTTCCAGGAACTTAGTTTTACATATTAAACTTATTTAAACTCCAGTCATCAGTAAATCAGGAATGACACCAGTGTACCAACACATGATGAAATTCCCCATGAAAACAGGAGAACAAACCAAATATTTTGGTATAAAATGAAATCTATTCTCCTCCCCGAGAAACAATGGCTGATCCCTTTCCAAACACTAACTGCAGGACTGTATGACTACAAATACCAGGGATGTGGAATTGGAGTAAGAGTTTTAGTAAAGATTGCTGAATAGAGTTAGAGTTGATATATTGAAAATGTCTGTAGTCAGTTATAACTCATAAAATCTAATAAATGAAGGATTAAAACAGGGCTGTGGAGTTGGAACCATGGACTTGGGAGTTTTAGTAAATTTTTACTGAATAGAGTTGGTATACAGAAAATACCTGAAATCTGAGTTGGTTATAGCTTATAAGCAGCTCCATTTCCCTGACAAATATATATATATATTTGAAACTGAATTATAATGTTTACACACAATTAAATATATTTAATTAAATAAAATAATTATAAGTAATAAATATAATTATAAGTAAATATAATAATAAAAATAAGTAATTTACAAATTAAATATATTTAATTTAGTCAGCTAATGTGTGAAACCCAAATCCCAGCAAAAGTGTCAGATACCTCTGGCGCAAGCCTCTTTTGGTATTTATCTGAGTTTTTTTTCAAGGGATAATTAAAATTAATCTTAAAAGAGGCAGCCTTTCTAAAAGCAGCCTACTCTTCTATCACTAGTGACCATGCTTCTGCACTGAAATTAGCTGCAGGCTCATAAAAATCTCTCAAGTTATGACCTCAGCCAAGTCTTCATTCCAAAGATAAGAAATGTGTTCACACATACATTTCTATGGTGAGAGGAAGACAATATAATTTTAGCTATTTCACTTTCTTTAAAATATCACTAATTTTTTAATAAAATACACTATTAATCTGTCAAGTTGTACTATCTGTGATTATTTAATTGTAAAAATTTGAAATAAATATTTTTGATGCAGTCAGCTAAGGTGCTCAACCCAAAACCATGTACAAGAGTCAGATACATCTGTTGAAATATAGATAGCACCTCTGGGAATAGATATTTTCTGTGCAATTGATCATATCTGCATAGGGTAACAACACTTAATATAAACAAAGAGAAAACAAAACATAATTACCATCAGCTGACGGCTCTTTGGCTTCACTTGCACTCATATTTGGATCTAGAAGACAAATATAACTATCAATAGAGGAAATAAAATGGATTGTTTCAAAGACATTGCAAGCTCCAGGACCACATTGCTTTAACCAGTGCAGAATATGGACTGGACATGCTTCCTCCTAAATTAGGCAGGATTAAATGTTATAGATTTCAAGGTTTTATCCTTAAAATATTTACAAATCTGCACCCTCCCTCTAAACAACACAGCACAAGAGCTTGACAAGATTAAAAGATCTTAGAAATACAAGAGGATGAGACATAGTAGTTCAGCTAACACATACCATTTTTTGCTTTCAAGATAACCTAATTTTTGTTTTTTTAAGTGATAAAACCAACAGAAATTGCTGTTATATATAGTCTGTAACGAAAAGCTTAAGAGTCACAAATATACTGACATAAAAAGGATTCTCTGGATGTTTGGGTGTTGAACTACTTTTTTATATGTTATAATAAAAAATAAAAAAACAAAAAAACACTACAACATATTTTTCATTCTGGACTTTCGAATGGTTAGAGAATTAGAAGAATGAATTTAGAAGAAAAAAATAGTGAAAAAATTCAGTAGTGAGAGTGAATTTATAATAAATTACATAAAAAAGAAATGACACAAAACGTGAATGTTTAAAATAATTGGCAAATAAGGCTAAAACATTTTGGTATAAAATGAAATCTGTTCTCTCCCCCCCCCCCTGAGAAACAATGGCTGATCCCTTTCCAAACACTAACTGCAGGACTGTATGACTACAAACACCAGTGATGTGGAATTGGAGTTTTAGTAAAGATTGCTGAATAGAGTTGGAGTTGATATACTGAAAATGTATGTAGTCAGTTATAACTTATAAAATCTAGTAAATGAAGGATTAAAGCAGGGTTGTGGAGTTGGAAACATGGACTTAAGAGTTTTAGTAAATTTTTACTGAATAGAGTTGGTATACAGAAAATATCTGAAATCTGAGTTGGTTATAGCTTATAAGCAGCTCCATATCCCTGACAAATATATATATTTGAAACTGAATTATTAATGCTTAACTGGCTTGAACTCTTTGCCTTCTTCTTCTTATTCAGCAGACGGGCTTTTCAGTTGATACTATTTAGCCCTTTTCCTTTTGGCTCACTCTGTGAGATCAACAGAGCTATGGAGCTGGTTTGTCTTGTATGATTTGTATCTGCTCAGATTTCTTGAAGTATATCTTTTGATACCAGCAGTTGAATTATAAGAGAGTATATATTGATCTCTGTGCTCTGCGGGAGAGTATGGTCAGCAAGACTCTTGGCTGTTAGTGGAATTTTGTGGTGTTTGAAGCATTCTACCATTTTACATTGCAGGGTATACTGTGCAGACGTCAGCATATTACATTCAAATAGGCAGTGATCTATTGTATCATTCTTAAGATTACATGACCTGCAAAGGGGGGACGAGGGAACTTCGCCACTTTAATTAGGAATCTGATATGAAAATGCCTGAACCTTTCGACTTTTGCCTTACCTTCGACTTTTGTCTCATGAGTTTCTTCTTCCTTTGCTTGGTCTTGCTCTTCAGTCATTGACTCATCCTAAATTAAGGGAAAAAAAATAATTAAATGCTTATTGAGAAATACCAAACTTAGAAGCTCTGAAAGCCTCACTAAATCTTCCATGAAATTTAAGAGAATTTTTTAATTGTGGTCCCTTTTCTTCTTGGACCACCTAAACACTGGTCCATGGACCAAATGTTGGCAACTGCTGGTCTAATTGCATACTTATTGACAGTTGGGGTTCAAGTATCTGATCTAAATTCTTTTTAGCAAGCCTATAAAGTCTAGCACCATTTAAAGTGAAATTGAGAGTTGGAGTGCAAGTATTTTATCTAAAATATATTATTAATTACACTGTCTTGTTTGCATTAATCAAATATGATTTAAACTGTCCCAGTAAGTGATAAAGGTAGATCCTAATTTGACCAACATTTTTTTTTAATGGTTTCAATGCTATATTATTGACCATTGGTCAACTGTAGTACACAAAAGTGTATTCAGAAGCAGGACAAACATTATAGAAACTTGTCAGCTTGACTCACATTCTGTTAAGTTCATAGAATATATATAACAATGCAGTTCATGCACTAGATTATAAAGATTCATGCTTGCTTATAAAACATTCCTGCTATGCAATTCTGAATAACCAAAAAGCAGAGGGTATCAGTGTGATACAGTGCTTTCTTAAAAAACACCCAAAATCTAAATTTTTTTTTTTATGAAATATGAATAATTCAAGAGAAATTTCAACAATCATTTTAAGGATTTTTAGAAGATGCCATTCAGTAATTACACCTGTAATTTCTGAAGAGAAATAAATTAAATTCTCATACTTAAAAATAAAAACTTCAACAAAGAAGTAAACTAGAAAAATGCCACTTAGATTTTACTACTTTCATGTAAAATACCAATAAAATAATTGGCTATTCAGTAGTACCAAATAGAGCATGTGTCTCTTCTCCCAAGATTTGGGGAAAAAACAACATTATTTGGTATTTTCATAAAAAATGTCCCTCATGACATTTTTGTGAATTACCACTCCTATTGGAAGTTAAACAGGACCCTATTTGCAAATGGTCCATGACCTTGGTTCTGAAACTCCCAACAGATACATTAATGTTTTAGGTCATAATAAGATGTGCAATGTAAAAAAAACCTATTGAATTTTGAAGTGTAGATACAAGATATTTAAAACATGAGTTATTACTCTACCAAAATGCTTAGGAGCTCCTGTTTGGTAAACAACTGAAG
The DNA here is from genome assembly GCF_032884065.1 of Artemia franciscana. NCBI lineage: Eukaryota > Metazoa > Arthropoda > Branchiopoda > Anostraca > Artemiidae > Artemia > Artemia franciscana. Next base: position 55,723,215 of record NC_088866.1, on the reverse strand, counting down.
AAAATACTGACCCTTCCCCCTTGTGTTTAAAGTATAATGTTCTAACCAACTCACCTCTTCAGGTACTTCTGTTTCTGGCTTTACAGCACCTTCACCATTGTTTTGACCTCCATTATTTGGTGTTACTGTTCCATTTTCACCAAATATTGCAGCCTTTAATCTTTCCACCAAGTCTTTTTTAAGACCTTTACTATCTAACCCTCTGTTAGTGAGCTCAGTTTTCAAATCAGCAACTTTCATTTTTTCAATATCATCCCCTGAGAGAGCCATTTTGGTGCTAAAAATATTTTATTTTTAGTGGATATTTTGACATGTAATACACTGAAAATTATCTTCTATAGGTTAACTTTGATAATCAGCAGAAAGTAAATTATTAAAAATGAATACAAAAAAAAACAGAAGAGTAAATTTGAGGTGAAGCTCAAATTTAGCATGAATGCAAGACATATGTAAGTCCAGTAAAATTGCACTGAAAGTCATCTCTTATATTTTCAAGATATTAATTCAGAGAGTAATTCAAGAATAAAAGATTACCTGTTAACTCATTAAAAAAGGATTTAAATGGCATTTGTAACTTTGTTAAAGAACACAATTAAAGACTAGCAGCACATCAGATAATTAAAAGTACTTTTAAGTTTAGAAACAATAAAACTTGCACATAATGGTGCAACTGCATGTTTAAAACAAAACTGACTCTGCCAACTGCAGGAGAAACTGCAGGTAAATGTTCAGTTCCCTCACAAGTGTCTAAACTGGAAACAATGCTGCAAAGCAGCATAGTTTCTATACTATAATACTTAGAAATGCTAATTCTAGGAGCATATCCATTTCTGGTTGACCCTTCTCCTCTATGAGGTAAACTAAAAAAACATGTAAAGTGGGCTTGTTTATATGTAACATTACTTATGAAGCAGAGCATATTAGTCCTTGAGCCCTGCAGACAGTGGGGAGAGGTCTGTATTCCAGATTTATTTAATAAACCTTGTCTGAGTGTTCTTTTTTATTACTCTTTATTGAACAAATATAGAATATAGACCTTGCCCTGCTGCCTGCAGGGCTCATGGATGAATATGCAATGCTCTATAGGTGATGTTAAATGTAAGCAAGCCCACTTTATTCATTATAGCCTAGTCTTGTTGGAGAGGGATTTTAGAAAGGGATGCACTTTTCTAATAATGACACAGAAACAATGTGATCATCAGAATCCCATTATATGCAGTAATAAACACTTTAGAGCACTTGGAAGGAAACTAGACATTTATCCAAATATCAAAGCTGACAGAAGAAATATGGTAGGCTAGATGGAAAAATTGTTTTAAATTTATTACCTACTTTGAGTATGACAAATCTATGCTTGCAAATTATGTAGCCTGACTTTAATAAAATGAATTTAACAATAAAATACTAAGCTTGAAACCAATGTTTTTGCCCTTTTTCTACCCAAAACCAAATTTTAAGGGTCAAAAATAGACTCTAAATTGAATTTGCAAGAAAATAATTATTATATTCATGAAGCTTGCATCTAGTGGTATGTACATTTTATTTGAAGGTTAATAACATGAACTGCTATGTGTTTAGCCTAGGCCAAAGGTTCTCCCCATACACAAAGTGTTATACACAACAATACTAGACATTTTACAATAAGAATTCTTTTCTTAACATATTTCCCTATATGAGGGGGCTTCCACAGACCTATACGTAAGGGTTTCCTAATAAACCTGTTTGCCAGCACCTGCACAAACATCTCATAAAGTTAGTGTTAATTGTGAAAAACTTTTGATATAATTTTAGCAATAATTTTTTTTAAACCATGTAGAAAATTTAAACATATCAAAATAAGGCAAGCTAAGGTCTAGAACCTAATATAAGTTAAACCTTTCAACAACTGTCTATCTTTGCGGTAATTTTACACAAGACAAAAATGAAGGCCGTAATCTAGAATTCTTCACAAAATTAATGAAAATGATGATCCTTTTTATAAATGCGTTTCTCTGATAAATTCCTTAAACGCTAAATATAGATGCTAACAAATATCATGAAACGCACCTTGGTAGCAAAAATTTGAAATGTGTTTTTTTTTTTTTTTTATCAACTCAAATAAAGTTTAAATTGGTGACATCAAGGTAACAGCAAAATTGAAAGTGCCCCTTGTGAGAGGAATTGTGAAAGGAGTTCCTCTTAACCTAACAACAGGAGATATAATGGAGTGCCTACAAAGTGTAATGGTAATATGTGACATAGTAAGACAAAAAAGGTTCAACAGGGAAACAAGAAAACTAGAAGACAGTTTTGCAGTAATGGTGATATTTGAAAGTGATAAATTACCTCCAAACATTTGGTTTTGTGGGAGGAAAAGAGAAGTTCATGTTTACCATCGTAGAATCATGCAGTGTCACAAATGCCAGAAGTATGGCCACCTGCAAAAGGATTGCAGAGCCAAGGAACCAGTGTGTCTACGTTGTTCAAATAAACATTCATCAGATAAGTGTCCTTTGAAAAGTGAAATTTCCCCAGATAGAGCAAGGGCTTATTCTTGTGCCAATTGTAGAGGGAATCATGCCTCTACTTCGTTTGCTTGCCCAGTGAGGAAACAAAATCGTGAAATACTACAAGTGGCAGAATGTTATCAAATGGGTTACAGGATGGCCCAAGTAACTTATAAGAGCTATGCAGATGCAGCTAACAGGACAAATTTGAAAAGGCTGGCATCAAACAATTCTAGTTCAGCCAACAGTGTTGAACAAATAAGAAAGGTTACAAAACAAGAAACTGCAGAAAAAATGGTAATAGGCTTACTCTGTAAAGCTGAATTGTTGGAAATGAGCAACATATCACTATCTGATCGAATCGAAAGACTTTGCAGATTGGTAGAAGAATTAGAGTTAGGGTGTCTCAATCAACAAAAGATTGCCAGTGTTTGTAATATGAATGGAATAATTGAAAATGCCCAAAATGAACCTTAGAATTTTATCATGGAATGCCCAATCAGTAATGAAAGAGAAAAAAGACCTAATTTTACAATATTGTCAGGAGAATGAAATTGATGTAATATGCATACAAGAGACATGGTTGCAGCCATACATAAATCTGACTTTTAAAGGATATAATATGATAAGAAAAGACAGATCAGAAAGTACAAAAGGTGGAGTACTGACCTGCGTGAAAAAGCATTTACATTTTACTGAATGGGAGATTGAATTGCAGGATCATCCAGATTATAAAGTTGAAATCAATGGCTGCAGGATACTTCAACAAGATGGATCAACCATTAACATTATAAATGTATACAATGCAAATGGCAACAATAGTGAAATTGGTGGCATTATTGATGAGTTATCAAAGAATATTCCTACTAATGAAGGACTGATCATAACAGGTGATTTTAATGCACACAGCAAGGTTTGGTGCAAATGCAATATTGTGAACTCATCTGGAAGGAGTACGGAGGACTTTCTGTTACAATCTCCAATTTGCCTGGCCACTCCTAATGGATTGCCAACCCGTAAAAATCATTTCACTGGTGGTCACACTACAATTGACCTAACATTTGCTAGCCCTAATTTAGCCACAAGGACTACTGTTACAATTCCAGATCATACATTGCTATTTAGTGATCATTCCCCCATAATAATCTACATTGAGGGTCATAATAAGAGTAGTAGTCCAGCCCAATTGGAAAGCACAAGCACTCCTCACTTCAGATTGAAAAAAGCAAATTGGCTTAAGTATAGAGAACAGCTTGAAAACATATCAATTCAGGTATTAGTGGAAGCAGAAACATTGATTGACGATAAAATCCATGTATTTCAAAGCAATATATTAGCAGCAGCTAAGAAAGCTATTCCACTAAAAGGTAACTCAAAAAGGACTCACAAAAATAACATTTGGTGGAATACAGAATGTGAAGAAGCAAAGAAGGACTATGTGATAAATGAAAGAATTTATGCCATGGCAACAACTGTAGAAAATCTGATTAATGTCAAACGATCCTATGCAAGGTTTAAGAGAACAGTGTCCATAGCAAAAAAGAAAAGTATTAGAGAGTTTCTTGAAAATCTAAATTTCAGGAGACCAGCAGCTAAAGTTTACGGGTTTATACGCAGGATGCAAAACAAACAGCCAAACAAAACAAGCAACCCACCTCTAGTTTATGAAAATGTAATTCTGGCAAGTGATCTGGACAAAGCTAATACAAGCGTCAAACATATGGAAAAAATAATTGGAAAGGAGGATCCAGACGAAGAAGCAGTATCAAGAATGGCAGCAAAAGTGAAACAGCTGACTAATAAAGACCAGCAAGAACCATACAATCAGCCTTTCTCCTTAGTGGAAATAGAGGATATCATCAGGAATTTGCCAAATACAGCCCCTGGTGCAGATATGGTGTATCCCCAACTAGTTAAAAATCTCCCACAAGAATGGGTAGAAGTGCTGTTGGAAATAATAAATATTGCCTGGAAGAGTGGATGTTTCCCAAAAGTGTGGAAGGCGGGACTAGCAGTGATGATTCCCAAACCAGGTAAAGACACTTCAAAGATCGAAAACCACAGATTTATTACTTTATTACCCGTGTTAGGCAAAGTTTATGAAAGACTTGTAAAGAAAAGGCTAAACTGGGAAGTGGAAAAAAGAAAAATACTTAAAGATGTGCAGTGTGGGTTTAGGAGAAACAAGAGTACTATTGATAACCTGGTTTGTTTTCAAAGAGATGCTGCCTATACTTTACAAAACGGGTTGGTAATGATAGCTGTCTTCCTAGATGTTGATGGTGCATTTGATAATTTGGTACACAGACAGATATTACTGGGACTAATTGAGGCGGGGATCCGTGGAAGAATGCTAATGTTTACGAAAAAATATCTAGAAGATCGTGAAGTGCATGTTAGGGTGGGAAACACCATCTCCAGCCATTTCACCAAAAGAAAAAGGGGAGTCCCTCAGGGATCAGCTTTGGGTCCAGATTATTATAATCTGGGTGAACACAACATACCTTTAGATGATGGTGATTCTAGTGCAGGAATTTTTGCAGATGACAATAACCTGTGGGCAGTTGGAAGAACAATTGAAGATGTTGTGCCAATAATAAAATCTGTTCTTGAACAGCTTGAAATTTGGGCAAGTGACATTGATTTAAGCTTTTCGGCTCACAAAACAAAAGCCATGCTTATCACAAGAAAGAAGTCTATAGAAGTGCCATCTTTAATCCTAAATAGAATGCCCATCGAATTTGTGGACCAAATAAAGTTTCTGGGATGCATAATTGAAAAACGTTTGAACTGGAATTTACACATTGAAAGCATTAAAGCAGCCTGCATTAGGAGAATCAACATAATGAAGACACTAACAGCCATCACATGGGGAAGCAAAGCTGACTTTCTAATTAAGTTTTACACAACATATATCAGGTCAAAGTTAGAATATGCAGCAGTTGTATATCACCCTGCAAATCAATCATCCCTTAAAAAGCTAAATGTTATACAAAATACAGCATTGAGGATTGCATTTGGAGCTAGGAAAACAACCCCGGTTTCATTCATGTTGGCAGAAAGTGGCCTGGATGATCTCGAAACTAGAAGGAACACTGTTACACTAAAATATTTAGCAAAAGTATGGGGGTCAGATGAAACAAATCCAGTGAAATCAAGGATTGTAAAACGAGGTCTGCATACAACTGCAAACAAACACAGAAAGCAGAACCAATTAAACTTCCTTGAAAGGTCCATTCAAATATGTGCTCAATTTGACTTAGAACTAAAGATCACAGAAATGTTACGTGTTCCAGACATGGACTTACCTTCACCATGGGAGTGTTGCAAAATAAAATGCTCAATGGTCATGGAGAAAAAAGAAAACTTGGACTTCGCCACTAGCTTCAAGTTGCTGATTCAAGAAGCATTTAGGGATTTCCTTGATATTTATACGGATGGATCCAAAGTAGATGACTGTAGTCCAGTTGGAGCTGCATTTGTTATACCAAAAAAGAAAATTACAGCACAGTATAAGTTACCCAAACAAACGTCGATCTTTCAAGCTGAAGTTATAGCAATAAAGAAAGCAGTAATATATACAAAAGAAAATCTGAAAGAATATCCTAAAGTATTGATTTGCTCTGATTCGAAGAGTGCACTGGAAGCACTCACCAACATAAGTAGAAGTGGGACACGGTCAAGGGAAGTGGCCAGTTGCTATAAAGAATTAGTCACAATACCCACAGGTCAAGAAATCGTTTTACAGTGGGTTCCAGCTCATGTTGATATACATGGAAATGATATAGCTAACCGAGCTGCAAAAGATGGCACCACTATTGAGGACCCCTTCACATGTTGTGAAACTCCAATTCAGATTATGATGATTGAGGAGGTTATAAAAAAGCAGCAGCAATACTATTTTGAAGAAAATCGTAACCTCTCGGGAAATTGGTTTACAACACGAAAAACAAGAAGGAAGTCAGAACTGAAAATCTACAGGAATCTGACTAGAAGAGAAGGAACCATAGCTTTTCGTCTAAGGTCCAGACATGCAGGTACTCATTCATACCTTGCAAGATTTTATGGAGATGATAATATCTGTGATCACTGTGACAGTGAAGAGACAGTTCAACATATTTTAATTGATTGTGATCATTATATGCATCAGAGAAGACACATAGAATCATTCTTCAAGGAACAAAAGGAAAATATTTCAGTAAATTTACTACTTGGTGGTTTCTTAAGTGATGAACTAAATACCACAGTCATACGCTTAGTAGTGCAATTCTTAGAAAAAATTGGATGTGACAAGAGGATGTAATTAAAGACGCTGGGAATCATTTAATTTCCAGCGTAGCAAGCAAATATTCGAAGAATATAGAGAGAGGACCTGAGTGACCATGTAGGGTGTGTTCCAGCTGACGGTTTTTCAGTAACTGCGCGGTAACTGCCCATTTCTAACTGCGGTAGAGCCAGTGGGAACGGCACAGTAAGCTGACTAGCAGTAGCGTCATTTTCGAATTAAACGCACGTGTTTAAATTTAAGGGACAGTTTAATGCTGATTAGTATAATTTTTTTATTCCTTCTGTTTCAGAGCATTTAGAGAGGTTCTAAGCCAACCATGGGCATTTGGCTGTCATAAATGATTTCAAATGAGCTGGTGAAAAATAAATAGATCATATACTTTTTCTCTTTTTTTATTATTTGAACACTAGAATATCACATAACTAAGCATTCAAATAGCTTGATTGTATCTTAAGCATATACAATCCCTGATGGAGTTTTGTTGATACCTGTCTTAAATTGATTTGTCTAAATAAAATGGGCCTATAGCATTTACAGGATAGTAGTGGGACAACTATAGCAAGTTTTGTTTTTCAATATTCTACTTTTTTAAAAATAATTATTGTTGTCTGGTCAAATTTGTGTTCCTTGCTAAGTGGTAGGCTCTCTGGGCTGGAATGCTTTGTCCAAGGGGTACAGGTTTAATTCCTGGCATTGTCAGTTTATTTTGTTTTGGATAGGGGTTGGTGATATGACTAACCTCAGCTAGAATTGGCCTAACTTTAAATGAGTACAGATGGAAATCTAGGGACAGTAAGAAGGAAGGGCATGCAAGAGCATAGGCTGGCTGGTCCCTAGCTTCCTATTGCACTACCTGGCTAAAGGACCACCAGGTCCTTTACTGGCCTACTGACTTAGCCATAGAAACTTTCTTTCAAACCCATTAAATATAAGTAAAAATGAAGAATACCAGTATGATGGTCCTTCTATTTCCCTGAAATGTGAATGTATGGACAAGAGTGTGGGTCATGAGAGATAGCTTGTGAATATAATTGGGGTGAATGTTCTGCAAGATTAAAAAAAATTATGACTGTTGCTCAGGTTGGCAACTGAACACAGAAGTATAATTTTGTTATTTGTTTTTCTTTGTGACTATCATGCTTATTTAATGTCCAGTATTTTAAAGTTAATCTTCTTTAATTTGTCTTTAATTGCCATGGCCCTAGGGCTTAAATACAATAAAACCTACTTATATCCATTGATTTTCTTAAATAGATAGTAGCTCCATGTTTCCTAGCTTCAGTAAATTTAAATGTAATTGTGAGACCAGGGATTACAAAGTAGGTGAAAACTTGCAAATGAACCTCTGGTATCAATAAAAATTTGTAAGAAATGGATATCAATTTAAAGATTAAAAAAACTGTTAGAAAATAAAGAAGACAAATGAATAAACAAAAGTACCCCTTTGCAACCATTTAATGAATTGTCACAAATATAGGTCACCCTTAAGATTGAAATGAACAAAGCTTCAATTATGAATCCATTTTCCTTTAAACAGACTGAAGGGGCAAACCTCCAAGCTTTGACAAATTCAATCTCACTTTTGGGCATTCTCATCTTTCCTTTTCAATGGAAACTTTCTTTGGATGTTTCCCATCCAACTAAAAACAACATGGACAGCATCAGGTACAAGTGACCTTCTACTTAGCCTACATACCAAAGGGAAAAGCATGCATCTCTATACTATAATTTACCTCCAACCTGCCTAATGTGCAAATATATAGCCAAAATTATGTAGTTCCAATGTATTCTGTCACCTGTTACCTTTTCCCCCATTCTTGCTTTGTTTACAGTTGCTTCAATTAACAGGGAGTTAAAGGTTGAGGGATAGATTGGCAGAATCAATGGGAAACATGTAACTTCTGCTATAAATATTTTTGAAGGTCATCAAAGATCAAGGCCCTCTAGAGCAAGAATGAGTAGAGATGTGTACTTTGAAATACCTTCCCAGGACATACTTTAGCGTGTAGACCCATCCCTGAAAGTTTCATTTTCCTAACCTAACCCATTTCAGTGATAGCAAGAAGTCAATCAACTAGAATTTTACTGGATAAAATTACCATCCTTTGGAATAGACTCTGAATAGTCTACCCTAGCCTACTTCTTCAATAGGATTAAAGACAGTCTCAGAATAATGATTTGGCAGCCCATAAATCCTCGACTTATCTGTAATACTTCACCTAGGCCTGTTTACAGAGCCTAAAAGGAGTTAATGCTTAAAATGCTACCATGTGGCAATTTAATGGAGCCTCAATGTTGCCTGGAAGAAGTCAATGCTTAGAATGATACCAAATGGCAATTTAAGGTAATAATTTTGCCTGGATATGCCAGAAAACATTGAATTAAATAATAAGCTTTTCATTGATTTAACCTACTTGCTAATAGATGGCCTACTACTCAGGGTGTCCTTTAATGTTGATCCCAAAATATGGTGATTTACTAACCTGGCTCAGATCCCTCTTTCTTTTGCAAAATCACTGTCCCACCTTCTTCCAATCAAATAACTTCATATTCCATTACTTCATTCTTGTCCATATTTATTTTTTGTTGAATGAGATTTTTATTGAAGAAGGTGAATTATGTACTTACTGCGCTAACCATTCTTTTGAGCACGGTAAGAAAATCACTTACTGCGGTTACTGCCGGCAGTAACTATTCTCGTTCCCAGTGGGTTGGGCAGTAACCATTTTCCCGCTAGGAACGGAAATAGTAACCATTCGGTTACTACAGTAAGTCCCTGGAACACACCCGTAGTCAAGAGGGGTCCGAAATTCATCTCATCATCATCATCATCAGATAAAGTTTAATTTTGAAGTATGGCTGAGATTCATGTTACTCCACTAGGTAGGACTAAGCTAATTTGGTTAAAGGGTGGTCTAGGCTTGAAATCATTGATTTGTGTTCCTGCCTTCTCAATTAACTTAAAAAAAGGTCAATTGAATAACTTAGAAAATCAAAATGTAGGCTAATTCATTTGTCTACTTTTCTGTTATATCATTTAGGATAGGTGCAAATAAAGTAGGCTAAAATTTTAATTAGCCTCTTATATTGTAGTGTTTCCTTGGTAGGTTATATACTAGATTAAATTCTAGACAAGCTATTTTCGGCTATCTTGAAAAAGAGATAGGTTAGGAATATGAAAGTTTCACTAATGAATTTTGGACAAAAAAGTTACTCTGGGAAGCTATTTTGAAGTTACTGTGTGAGCCTTCTTTTGATCAGGCCTTCCAGAAGGTACCCCATAGTCAAATACACTCTAAAATATAGTTGCTGGCATCAATTTAGCCATGATAGATTAGCCAATGTATTTCCTAACCAACCTCAAGCATTAAGTCAGATTATTCAAAATGGGTGGCCAGCCAATATACTTTGATGAGGCCATAGTAGGCCTAATGAGTAGGGTACCAGAGGGAACTACTAGGCCCAACTGTTTTCCTAACATACATCAGAAACATTATTAAATACATCATAGTTCATATAACTGACTTACCAATTAAGTGCACATCCCACTTGATGTCTTTTTTATGCTCTTTACAAGTTTGACAATCACTTTTAAGTACTTTTGAGCTCTTTAAAAATGACAAATTGTCAATTAAAGTATGAGTTATTGGGGTAAAATTCTAGTTAATTGACTTCTTGCTATCTTGGAAAGGGTTAGGTTAAATGTTGACAAAACAACATTTTACCTCAATTTTCAGTTACTAGTTGCTTTTTCTCTGCCTTTAGTTCTGAAAATACAATTCCTGTTATTTGAATAGAATTTTGAGCCATATCAATGTTTTTTTTTGAAAATTTAGGAAATGTATTTGCATATCTTTAAAACCTTATAAAATGGGATTGAGCAAAGTTATGAAGCTGAAAACAATTTTGTTATACTTCATTCAAGCAGAAGATCTATTTTGCAAGGTTTCACTTTTATAACACATATATTTTTAAAGGTCATCACAGGTCAGGGCCCTCTAGAGGGAGAAGGAGTGGAGTAGGTACTTCAAAATACCTTCCTGGGACATACTTTAGCCTGTAGACCCATCCCAGAAAGTTTCATTTTCCTAACCTAAACCCTTTTCAAGATAGCAAGAAGTTAATTAACTAGAATTTTACTGTTATTGGTTGTTTTCAACAAAGTTATACTACATTTTCTTAGCACTGTTTTCTTGATTGTTTTCAACAAAATAATACTACATTTTCAGAGAGAATATTTTGTATTTTACAGCTTGGGATCTATTTGAAACAAAACATGTATAAATTTACTAAGATAGGGTCTACTTCAAATTTATTCAGTCATAAATGAATTAAGGTATTGTGATCAACCAAGTCAATTGCTTGAAAATATGAACTTACTATGAGGCCAAGCAGCAGTTCCTCAGGTAATGGAAAAATCTAGCATCTAGGATCAAATCAGTAAAACTGAGATTAAAAAAGAACTGTTTTAATGTTTTTTTTTTTTACCTTAAATTGCAGCTTGGAGCAATATAAGGATTTTCTTTGTAGAAACTCCAGAGTTGATAACACATGACACATAGTTGAATACATACACTTGACTAGTGGTTTGATGTTGCTGATTTGAGTGCTTCCCAGTTATACTTCCATTCTTCTTTTTGACCATTTGTCATCAAGATGGTTCTTAAAGCTGTCTGTGGTTTGGGCAGCAATGGTATCTGGCAGTAATTTGTTCCAGAGATTGGCAACATGGTTGGTAAGAAAATGGGCACGTTGCCGCTTTGAGGAGAAATGCCTGGATAACTTCAAGTTATGTCCCCTTGTACAAGAATCCTGAGACGCCAGAGGAAGAAGACCAGGAACTGCCTTTGAATTAATAAGTTTATGAACCAGAATGGCATCACTCTGTCTTCTTCTATAAACCAGAGTTGGGAGTTTCAGCTTGCATAGCCTTGGAGGGTAAGGGAGCTCATGCAGTCCACTCACCATCTTAGTGGCTCTTCTCTGGACATCTTCAATCTACATGAAATATTATTACAGATAATAATTATCAAACTTACTTGTTGTTGAGAAAATACCTGTAAATTTGACAACTATATTTTTGTCAGAAGACCCTTGAATTTTGACACTAATTGTTTCTCATCTGTTTTATATGTTCAGTAAAATTTCAACAGAAGTCACTAAATTTTTGACTGGGCCTGTCTGTAAAAATTTCAACATGGTTACTACAAGATATTCTTAAAAGAAATGAAGAAAAGCAGCACAACTGTTTACTTAGTAAGAATGTATCATCTTATTGTTGATTATACCAAGGAAGTGTGATTGTCAATCTTCTTGTAGTTGATTACTGAAAAGCCTTTGACCTTATTTGTCATTTCATAGCTATGACAAATTTACATGTAATGGGTACATACAAGCATATTCTCCTTTTAGTGATTGGTTTTTTGCAAGACTGTTTGGTTTTTTCATTAGCCTTTTCCCTGGAGACACCAACTCTGAATGGGCTTAACTTACTTTTGGTGCTCTACAAGGCACAGAACTTGCAGTGTTGTTGTTTTTAGCTGTTATAAACTTTGTCCTTTCTGATTTTGAGGACAGCTTTAAATATGTAGACAACTTGTCAGTTTTTCAGAAATGCCTCATTGAAAACTTCAAGGCTTTTTCACCAATCCAGTGATGCAATAATGAGCAACTTTAAAGACCAATGTACTACCAACAGACTTCAAATCAACAAAGGAAAAACCAAAATCCTTCACTTTAATCCTCTTATGAGTGACTTAGTCAGTCCTCCTCCATATTATCCCAGTGTATCTTTGGCTGCAATTCTTGGTGTTACTTGTTATGTTGACTGTTTGTTTAATACTCTGCAATGCATACCCTTATCTTACAATGTTGTTTTGGTTTTTCTATGTCCCAACTTAAGACAGCCTGGCCAATTCTTGAGTATGCTTGCCCTGTATGGGGCCCTCAAGTCAACAACACCAGTTACCTAAGTGATCAACTTGAATGACTACAAAAAAAGAGCCTTTAAAGTTATTCTTTCAGATGCATATGTAAGTTATGAGTCAGTATTATCTGTTCTGCAACTACTGTCCCTTCACAAATGTTTTTTATGTTTGATGTGCAAATTTGTCAATTTCTTCTTAGAAGTGAAAAACATAGAGAGATACTACCACCAGCTATGAGGAATAAAATAAACACAAGGTCAGCTATCAAAGTGAGACTGGAATTGCCTACTCCAAGAACAAACCATTTTGCCAATTTGTTTATCCCTTTTTACATGTCAGCATTTAATAAGCTATAGTCTAGTGTTTTTTTCTTCTTTTCATTGTAAGTATTAGCACCATTTAGCTGGAATTTTATTCTAAACTACAATTGCTTGTATAAATAAAACTAGTAAATCTTTCAAGAACTTGGAAAAATGTGTCTTAAGTTTAAACAAAATTCTATTGCAAAATGGCTAAAATACCTACTCACATACTAGGAATGTATTTTGAAAACCTGGATTTGCAAAATAGTAGGATCAAACCATAATTAAGGACATTTTTTTTCCTTTCCAAGCTAAATTAGATAATGACCTATCTTCTATTCAATTTTCTTAGCCTTACAAATTTGGAAGAAGTAGAGATTAGAACTGGAAAACAGCTTTTCAGGGTATACTTGTACTTAAGGCTTTGAATTCATTCTTGAAATTTTATTCTTCTTACATAACAACTTTCCAAGATGAAAAAAGTCCATTATTTAGGATTTTTTCCTGAGATGTAGGATAGTTGTTGCAGTATAAAATAATGTGTCTGGAAGTGAGTTTTAAATGGTATTACCCTTGTTATTATAATGTTTAGTTCAGAGAACAAATGTTGTGCCATTACTTTGGTTACTGCACAACAGTAACCAAATTTTTACTTCATTCTTATTAAAGTTGATTTTTACACCAGGATTACTAATACCATTAAGAATCAGACAAGAACCAGCTACAACAGTAACAAAGTTTTACTTCATTCTTATCAAAGTTGATTTTTACACCAGGATTACTAACATCATTTAGAATCAGACAAGAACAAGATACAACAGTACCAAAGTTTTTACATCATCTTCATTAAAGTTGATTTTTAAATTTGCTTTGTTTATAATTACATCCCATCCCCATCTGGATGTAGTATCCAAAAGTTTGGTTATTTGGCAACAGTGTTGTATATTTCCATTTTTGCAAGTTGTCAGTGGGAAATGAGAGCGATGATCTCCCCAGTAAACAAGAAAGTATTTATAAAATCCATAAAATAGTAACATGAAGAGTATTTGCATGAATCATGGTAAAAAGCCAAGCTCTTGTCTGAACTCTACCCACTTCCCCAAAATTTTCTGGTAGTCCTTATGAAGTTTGTTGTTGTCTGGTGGGTCATTGTGCTGCCCCACTCAGTTAGGATCAAACTGGGGTAACATGACATTCATGATGTTTTTTGCTTGTATGTAAACAAAACAAAAGATAAATAGAGGGATGTATAGAATGGTGCCACTGATTTGGCAAAATATAAATATTTTTGTACATGTCCCAACCTTATGGAATAGAGTTATTAGAGTAATTTATTAGGGGGGTGGAGTTGGGTTCAAAAGGTTTTTTTTATAGAACATTTATTTTTGGTTTAAAGTTTTCAGATGTTCATCAGAAAAGGGTACTTTTCACTAATATTAGTATTAATTACCCATTGCCTCTTTCCCTTCTATGATATAGACTAAGGAAATTTAATATATTTCCTTGGTCTGCTTGATATTATTATTATTTATTATTATTATTATTCAATATTATTATTATTTGGTTTTTAAATGTTTTTTCAGGCGCCGGGCAAGATGTTGGGAGAAGTTGTATACTTGCATCCATTGGAAGCAAAAATATCATGCTTGACTGTGGCATGCATATGGGGTATAATGATGAGGTAAGTTTTTCCTGGTTTTATATTAGAAATGTCAATGATACAGGTCACAGACATTCTGGGGCCACTTAAGTTCTTTGCTTTTGCCTTAATAGAAATTGTATTTTGACCTTTATTATATTATGATACATAAAATCACCAAAAAAGAGCAGAGGTCTAATTTTGGGAACCAGTACTGCAAATGAGCATCACAAGACTATTTATCCAATTGGCCCAATTATTTTTGCTTAGCATCTCACAAGATGTAAGTGATGCTTAAGGCTAAAAGGATTGCTAATTGAGACATTTTTGGTTTGCTGTCAGATCAGTTACACTTGCTAAATAAAATAAGGAAAAGAAGAGATAAATGGCATTGTGTGTAAACACACAATTCAGTCAATTTAAAAAATGGAAAAAAAACATATGAAATTAAAGGCAAAGTGCAAAAAGAAACACTAATTGTGAGAAGTGCCATGCCTTGAGGGATGCATAAATAAGCTATGTTTGTATTGAAACACATTGATTATTGTTGTTTGCCTAGTTGTCCATAGCATTTCAGCTTGCACATTCCTACATAAGTATTTGTTGTTGTCTTTTGCTGATTACATCTAGAGAAGTTAAAGTTAAGACCCATTCTCAATGAGATTTTGCTAATACTAAGGTTTAGTTAGTACTTATTTGAGCCAATAAGAACTTTTTAACCAATCTGAAATTTATACAAATATATGATTGGCTCGATTTAATATCAGTGAAATCTTATTGTGAATGGGCCTTTAGCTAGTAAATGGTGCTCAAATTAACTCACAGCACGGACACCCAACATAAAAGGTAATTACAAGGATTAAAAGCAATGGAGGTTGAAAATCACTGTCAAAACACAAAAGGACAAAGTAGCTAGAAATTAATATTGGTTCTGCTGTGCAAAAGTTTAAAAAAAATTATAGTCTTGTATCATATATTTGTGAAGAATTGTTACCAGTCTAGGAAAATAAGAAATTTTTTTTCATATTCTATTGTTTGCATATAGATTTTCAACATACTGTCTGCATGAACATCTTTTTTTCACCATCTTTTGCATAATGTCACCATTTGTTTTTAGGGACTGTATGCAGTAAGTTTTTTTATGTTATTTTTGGCTAATTCACTGGCTGAGAATTTGAATCTTTTTGGTATATCCAGTTTTCATGCCCACTTGATAGAAATCATTTTCAAGCTTGTCATAGAACCATTCATATTTTCTAGTTGCATATACTTTCTTTGATACACTGTTTATAGCAAAATCTTTCGTGAAACAGATTACTATAATTTCTTCTAATTACTTCTAATTTTTGAAAGTCGATTTGACTTTCAGTAACTATTATCATCAAGAAGATTCAGCACATAGTCACTTCAAAATGCAGAAAATTTTGCTTATGAATCTAATAATTTCCTACCCCCCCCCCAATAATAGTACAAGTCGGATATTTTTTGAATTATCTATAATCTTACGTTGGTGTAGTGGCTTCTCTTAATTCATGCACAGCAAGTTGGAGCTTTGGGTAGCAATGTAGATAAAAAGGATGGTGCTAAATCAGCTTAACTAGAACAGTGTTCTTTTCTGTTTTAGTAATTCCTTGCTACTGTCTGGAATGACTAATGGTTAGGAAAGAAGAAAGGCGTTGTCTCTTCAAGCCTTCTTTTATCTACTAATAAGGAGAGTAGTAAAGGAATGGTCTCTAATTGTCTAATAGGTCGTGTGAATTAAGACAAGACGAAATCTTCTTTCATAACATTGATGTAGTTAAACAATAAGCTTTTATTTGTAAAAGATGTCAGATGGAGAAGAAATATATCTAAAATTATAATATTAATGTATTTGCGGTTGCAAAACTTTTTATTTAGGTCTGATTACTTTTCGTAATTATAAAGAAAAAGATAATAAATCATTCTTTTTCTCTAAAATGAGAAAAACTGCATTCGTAGTCTTGTTTTGTTTGCAACACAGCTGTAATATGGACCAGTCTCATTATTTGCATTTTAGTTTAATTTTGGCTTATAGTGTGCAAATTCTGCCGAAAATAATCCTTCTTTTTCTGAAAAGAACTTGTTCTGGCATCTTTCTTTATATATTGGAACCTTAGACTTTGTCAATCGCATGTTTTTAAAAGTGGAGGGGTTTCTGGAAGGCGTCCTTTTGTAAAAGTCAGTTTTGTTAAAAACGTCACTGCAATTAACATTGAACAGGCGCTCCAATTTTCAAACAAAATTGTCTTTATATATTCCCTTTTACAATCAATAATCTTTATCAATATTTCCATCTGCCTTACAAGTTTGAAATGACAGGTTTCAGCCAAAACTAAATAATAAGAATTGTTTAGTTATTACCACCACTGGTAATAACTAGCTATTGCCACTATTGATTGTTAGATCATTGGTGGCTTTTGACCCGCTAACGTATTGCAATGCTTTTCTATATGATTTGGTATCTCTCCAGGTAATAAATCTATGCAAGACATCTTGTTAGTGATAATGTTACATCTTGTCGATGTATGTTTTTTCTCGGAACCCACTGGCCTCAAGTCTCATTTCCTTTTTTTTCTTATTTTTTTATCACAAGCATGTATCTTCCATAAAATGTTAGGGCCAAATAATTGTTTTTTGTGATGCCAAGTTATTACAGCTCAAAATTTTTTTCTATGAATACACAAAAGTATATTAGCATTAATTTTGTAAATAATATTTGAGTATGTCATGAGTAGTATTTCATTTCCCAAATTAACTATTGTTAGGCGAGGAAGAACATAACAAATATCTTTAATGAATTTTACCATTTTACAGAGACGATTCCCAGATTTTTCATATATTGTTGATGGGAATCTGACTGATCACATTGATTGTGTCATTATCAGTCATTTTCATTTGGATCATTGCGGCGCTCTCCCCTTTATGACAGAAATGGTTGGATATAACGGACCAATTTATATGACCCATCCTACCAAAGCTATTGCTCCAATTCTACTGGTATGTATCTAATTTTTTCTTACTTTAATTTTTTTTTATACTGCTTAACATGGACTTACCTATAATTTGGACTGGGGCTGGGGTTGTAAAACATTAATTATTATTCTGTTGGGGGGGGGGGGGGGGGTAGGTCATTTGTGTTATTGTCAGTCCTACTGCGAATTCTATATATAAAAGATAGCCTCGAACACACAAGTTTGCTTTATAAAATACGATACCATAGTGTATTGGCAATTTTCGTTTTGTTTTTTGTCTAAAAGGAGAATAGATTATTGGATTTGTTTAAATACAAAGTTTATCTTTGGCTTTGGTTTTTTAAGACGATGAAGTCCCTCTGCAACCCCTTCCCAAGGTTAATAGTTGTAAGTCATAGAGAAATTGAGTAAATTTCAGGTAGCTTGAATGCTATAATAATCTCTTCAGAGAAAAAAAGAAATTGCCTGAATATAAAAATATCCGTTTCTAATTAACACTTTGTTCTTATTTCCAGTGATGTGTGTTTCTTCTTCGTTTTATTTATTTATAATTTATGTGTGTATGGTGAAAACTGTTGTTGAAGCAAGGAAAAAATATGCAATGATGTCACAGTCGTTTAAAATCGATATAGCTAGGCAATTATCACATATGGAACGTCTAACAGGAAACCCGTTCCTTAATGAAAGTTTTTTTTTTTTTTTTTTTTTTTTTGGAAGCATATAGTCTCCAAAAATTTATGATCACTCTAAAACATGCGATTTCATGAAAGTCTACTGCTTCAACTTCCACAAGAACAACAAGTTACCTATGTTGTTGCATTCCATAATTCAGATTTTAACAGTTACTATGTTGTTATTAAGATATTACATAAACTTTTTTTAGAGGATGTTTTAAACTTGCATGGGAACTGAATTTTTTTGCAAATTTCTAACTTTTTTATTTATCTCACGAAATTCGAGGGGGGGGGAGTATTCTCCGGAATAGTCCGAAGGACACTTCCTGAGAAGTGCCCGATATGACCTTTTTGTCTTTTAAAACCCCCCTTATCACCAGGCAAAAAGCTCTAATCCCACAGCTTCTCCATCCAAGAATCTGGCTTGTGCGCATTGATTGAAGAATGATAACCTTTGCCAAAGAGCTGGTTGTTAATGTTTCAGTGCTTACCTACCAAGTGGTTCCAAACTGTGAGTGCTGTGGCCAATCGTAAATAATTTTAGCTCTTGCAATCCCCCCCTCCTCAAACGGCTGGAATTGGGCACCCCTAAATCCTTTTTTGCTATGGATAGCCAAACTAAGTGATAGTTAATTTTTAGTTTCTCTTGTTCTATTTAAGTTAGAAAGAAGCTCACATTTTTACCTTCAAGATTAAAAAGACAGTGCTCCAGCACTGTCTTTTTTGGAGCACTTGTCGGATTTTGTTTCTTTCATTCGAGTCTCAAAATTTTAGCTGATAGAAAAAAAGGTTGTAGAAAATAAAAAAAAAAGGTAAAAACGTTACTTAAATGGTTTAACGAGCAAAAAACTGGTAATTGCAAAATATTTTTATATATTTTGCCAAAGGTCAATTCCAAAGAAAACCAAAAGTTTGAAGCTTAGTAGAAATTGTTCTTAGAAATCGGACTTGCTGTACTAATCAAATATCTTTGAATAGACTCCATTTGAAGTGACATTAAATTGCGTAAAAAGCAAAAAACTGGTAATTGTAAAAATATTTGTATATATTTTAACAATGGATGACAACAATTCAAAAACCTTAAAAACGAAAACCAAAAGTTTGAAGCTTAGTAGATATCACTGTTAGAAATTGGACTTGCTTTGATAATATAATATCTTTGAAAAGAACTAGTATGAAAAGGCAATAGATTGTCCCCGGTTAGAAGACAAGCGACAATGAAAACTATAAATAGAAGCCTGCCGCGCGCCGAATGCCGGAGCCCGGCGAAGAAACCGCCTTAAAAGAAGTCCCTGTTTCCTTTTTTCCATCAAATTGCCTTTTGTCAAAATACAAATTTCTAAATGAAGCTCTCTCTCGTTTTCTGTCTACGAAATTTTATATTTTGTACAAGCTAAGACATTGAACAGTAGATAAATGTTGAACAGTAAGATAATGATACGCACTTTATTCAAGGGCTTTGATTAGGATGAACATCTTTCAATAACTCGTGAACAACAACTTTCAATAACTCAAGGGTTAGGTCTGTTTTTACTGATAAGTGATAGCAAGGTGCAGAAAAACAGGTTTTTTGACCATCCATCGGAGGTAAAACAAAATATAGGTTGGAATAATTTTGAAGAAAATTGAAATTTTGTGGATCTTTAAACAGATTAGAGTGAAGAAGGAATTTGTGAAGCTGTATTGACCTCCCGACCCTTGGAATTTTTAGTAGTAGAGGTAGTAGTTATCATTTTCGTCATTTGGTTGGGTCACATCTAGTTATGTCTACGCTATCTTCGTCACCTATGCTATGTACGCCATCTAGTCATATCTACGCTATGGAAATTAATCTTGTTTTTACAGGAAGACATGCGGAAAGTGGCTGTCGAACGAAAAGGCGAAACTAACTTCTTCACTTCTGCAATGATAAAAGACTGTATGAAAAAAGTAATAGCTGTGAATTTACATCAGGTTGTCCAGGTTAGTTCATTTTTCTGACTAGATAATGCAATACTTCCTATAGATAATGGTAGACTACAAAGTGGTTACTTCAAATATTGCAGGTATGTCCTGGAGGCCTGTGAACATTAATGATAATCGTTTTTGATATTGTTGTGGGTAGTACACAATGTTGATTTTTTTTTAGATAAAAACAGTTTAAAAATCAAACATCTCAGCATCGCAGTGGGTTAGGTTACCATATTTCTTTTAAGATGATTTAAACGTGTATAATACCTCTTTCTAATACTATTAGCAACTCACTGTAGCACAACGCCAGCCAACATGACTATGCAAGTCCCTCCTCCCCTCTGCCCTACTCAGAGCTTTGCTCTTTATTTTTTCCCTTGTTTTTCTCCAGTGTTTCTTGTGATCTCCTGATGCTGCGAAACGCCCTCCCTGAGC
Source organism: Artemia franciscana (assembly GCF_032884065.1). NCBI lineage: Eukaryota > Metazoa > Arthropoda > Branchiopoda > Anostraca > Artemiidae > Artemia > Artemia franciscana. The sequence goes on along the minus strand of NC_088866.1, from coordinate 55,702,521 downwards.
ATAATTTAGGCTCTGGATTCAGTCCTGAAAGTTGCATTCTCTTAACTCAATTACAATCCAGAATAGCGAAAAACTTATCATCTAGAGTTTTCCCTTAGAATCAATGAGGATTTACAACTTATGGCTTTACAATCCTTTAAAACCACAGGGAATTCATGATCTGCTTAGTAATACAAGGCCCGTAGATCAACTTCTGCTGCTACAAGGTTGGCCGACAGACATGTAATAAATTCCTGTAAAAAAGACCCTGCAACTCCACTTTTTATAAGAATTGGAGAAGATACTGCTATACTAACCTCTTTTGTAAGAAAATTCAGTTATGCAAGCAGCCCATTTAAAAAAGAGCTACGAAGGGGCTTGATAGGCTTTCTAGGTTCCAGTAACCTATCATCATTAATGATAATTAATGTTTTGCTATTGGTGTCGATAGTGCAAAATATTGATTTTTTCGTATTATAATGAGTGGAGAATTCAAGTAGCCCATCTACTCAAGTACACTCAAGTAGAGTTACTAAGAGGTTTGATATGTTTACTCGGCTCAAGAGACCTATCACCATAAATGATAATTAGCTTTTTGTATAATTTTTGTTTCACAAATGCTGAATTGCACATTTAGTTTTTTATGCTTTTGCCTTGTTTAAATTTATGCCAAATTCTGTAATTAGCTATTTAAAAGCAAGTTCCGAGATATTCCCTGGGCTTAAGGATCCTATCATCAATACTGATATTTAGTTTTTTTACCTATAGGTGTCGATAGTGCAAGATATTGATTTTTTCTTACTAGAATGAGTGGAGAAGTGCCTGCTGTACTAACCTCTTTTGCAAGGGCATTAAATTATTTAAATAGCTTATTTAAAAACTGAGAGGCTTTTTAGTTTTCTGAAACCTATCGTCATCAATGATAATATCTTTTGTGTTATGCTTGCTTAAAAAATGTTGGATGACCCAAAATTTTATTATTTTAAGTTGGTAAGGGACTGCTGTATTTGTATTGTTTGCATTGGCGCAAAATTGTGCAAGTAGCTATTTAAAAAACAAGTTCCAAGAGGCCGCCTTTGCTATAGGATAGGGCCGAATTTAGGAGGGGGACTAGAGGGGTAAACGCTCGGGGTGACACGCCTGGGGGTGACAAAACAAGCTTTAACTGTAATATTTTTGGTCAAAATGGTGCAGGAGAGGGGGACAAAGTCTACTCAATTAAAAGGAATCGTTAATTCAAAACGGCTTATGTAGTCTTTGATAACAAAAAAAAAAAAAAAAAAAAAAAAAAACAAAAAAATGGTGCAATCTTAAAATGTCTTATTTAAGACTCTGGCAAAACTTGGCCTTGAAAATGAATTTTCAAATCGCTTACTTTTCAAAGGTCACCAGTTTCCATTGGCATCAATTTTTTTTCTTCTTTGTGGGGCTAACTACTGGGCTGAAAGCATGGATAGAACATGTCAGCGCTTGGGGCTAGCAAGGAGAAATTGTCAAAAACACGTTATCAACAGAAAGCGTTGATTTCAAAAAAGTTTCAATCTTTAAAGAAGTTACTGTTTCATTAGCCTCTTTTATACGAGTACCAATTAGGTAGGTAGCCCACTAAAAAATTGAGGCATGAGAGGTTTGTTTTAATCTTTGGAACCGCTGATCTAAGATAGCAGATGAAGAGAAGCAGGCTCTATGCTAAACTAACTGAAGTAAAAGTCTAGAAGAAATTGCTTTTGGGTTTACTGCAACGGTGAAATAGCCGAAGAATTTACTCGTTGATCATTTGGCTCACCAGGAATATCTCTTAAGTACTTGTACGATAAACCCCCTACCGCTCAAGTTGTTCATTCATTGACGCATTATAGAACCGTTTTTTTTAGTTAGTTTATTTCAGCTTATTATGAGACAAGACATAGTGAAGTGACAGAATAGATGGAAAATGTATAATTTGGAATATATATATTTGCACATTGGGGGGGGGGGTAAAGTGTTTGGACAGTGTGAAGTTAGAAAACAATTCTTGCTACATTATATGCAGAATAATTGTACCTAACACATTGGGCATGTAGACCCGCTATACTTTACTTCCTCCCCCCTAATGTGCAAATATTGAGTCCAAATTTGTTTCTAGAGTATTATACTTTTATCTTAATTTGGTATATTTCATTAGCATTGAGCGTCAGAGAAGCATATTAGAAGAATATTATGTAGGGGGTATATCATTCAAAAACCGTCTCTTACATATTAAGGTCATGTTTCGCATATAGGTCACTTAATTAATTTACTTGAATCGATGTAGAAAATAGCTGTCAGAGCGATTTTGTGTGACGATTATACAGGTTAGAAATCGATATTGTCTACCTTGCAATTATCATTTCTTCACGGGCGTTGAGATCTGCGAACTTGGTCAATTTCTTCTCAACAGTAATAACTATTGAAATGTATCATCACCGTTTTTGATGAAAAAATCTAAAACGAAAGACAAATGTAAAATTGCTTACGGTACTCTAGGCATAAAATACTTGTCAAATTTACTTTTGTCTTGTTATACTTCATTGTTTAACATGTGTTGACTTAGTGATTGTTTATTTGTAAGTATGAGCATTATACAGGTGTAGTTTATTCTGACTATAATCCCCTGTATGAATAAAATGATACTGATTCTTATAAATATAACAAATATTTTTTTAAGCTATCCTTTTGAGTCAAGTTAGATTGATTTGAACAAAATTTGTTTTCCAAGTCAAGACAGATTAGATGTTTTGTTGCTGTACAATATCCTGTGCTTTATTTAGTGGAGAGTCTGAAAGCTCTATTTTCTGAGCAAATGCAGTTTCTGAGTTTATTAGTGCTTTTGTTATTGATTGATCCATTTCTCAAGGCTCTATTTTCTGAGTAAGGGCGATTTTCTGAGTTCATTAGTGTTTTCATTGCTGTGTAGATCCATTTCTGAAGGCTCCATTTTCTGAGTTAGTTTGATTTCTCAGTTCATTAGTGCTTTAATTAGTGTGTAGATCCATTTCTGAAGACTCTGTTTTCTGAGTCCATCAGTGCTTTTATTAGTGTGTAGATCCATTTCTGACGGCTCTATTCTCTGAGTTTATTAGTGCTTTTATTAGTGTGTAGATCCATTTCTGAAGGCTCTTTTTTCTGAGTATGTGCGATTTCTGAGTTTATTAGTGCTTTTATTAATGTGTAGATCCATTTCTGAAGGCTCTTTTTTATGAGTAAGTGCGTGCGATTCCTGAGTTTATTAGTGCTTTTATTAATGTGTTGATCCATTTCTGAAGGCTCTTTTTTGAGTAAGTGCGATTTGTGAGTTTTTTTAGTGCTTTTGTTTGTGCGTAGATCAATTTGTGAAGGCTCTATTATCTGAGCAGTTGCAATTTCTGAATTAGGAAAAAGCTCCTCTTCTCCACTTCTCTCTAATTTGGAGTGGGAGTCAGCATCATATCTCTAAAACGTGCAGTAATCGGAGTTGTTTGAAGATTCTAACTGTGAGAGTTGAACGTGACAAAATGCAAAAGTCGTGAAAGCTAATACCTCAGGAGTGAAAGGTAATATCTGTGAGTGTTTCTGAAGGAAACTTGCCCTAAAGATGCTTTTTACATGCTGAAAATATGCTGATGTGCAGCTATATATTATGTTCAAATTTAACTATATTTCAACTTTCATTTTTAGGTCGATAACGAGATTGAAATCAAGGCCTATTACGCTGGACATGTCCTTGGAGGTGCAATGTTTCATATAAAAGTTGGAACTCAGTCACTAGTCTATACGGTAAGATATTGTTGTACCCAAGACATCAAGGGGATAACAAAGTTAAAAAAAAGAAAACATTGATCATATTTTGTCATTTGTTCCTGGATTTTGGGGCGGTGTCCGACGGATCAATCTTTGTGTAAGGGGGAATTCCTACCTCTTCGTTTTGCTGATACTTATCCGCTTGTTTTTTTTGTGACTTCGTATCCATTCCTCGTAAATATAGGCCCAACCCCGTCAAAGAAAAAAAAAATGAAAGTATCTCAACTGAGCGCAGTAGCTAAATGTCCTAAGAAAATGTGTCTGTTTGGCTATGGTTCAATATCCAGTATTTACATTCTATCCACTGTAAATCTAAATCATCTTTAGTTTCCGGTAAAATTGTTGGTTAAAGAGAAGATTTATACTATCACCTTTCGGCAATTTGAGGTATCTTGTTTATGTAAGAACCATCATATGCGTGAATATAATGATTATCTCAGATGGATTTCTGAGAAAATACTTTAATGCACTTCTTTCTTTAATGAATAATTATTAATTAATGAATAAATAATAAATAAATAACTCTCATATCTGTAAATAAATTAGAAATCTAAGAGCTGATCAGTATAACGTTTTTAGTCCTGTGTTTTAAATTAAGAGTGTAACTGAAACTTTTTTTTTAACTCCAAGAATAAACTTAATTAGAGTTCACGCCTTCGATGGTCTTGATGACTTAAATCCAAATATGAATTAATATTTTTTCCAAAGATCAATCTGAAGGAAGATTATCTTTAAAAAAAAATCTTGTACTAACTGCGTTAGAGCGTTTTGAATAATTCTCGTTTTGGATAATAATATATTTCAGTGTTAAAAAAGCAATTTTACGTTCGGTCACTTTCATATTGTCTACTTAATAAAAGAAAGATATAGTAATGCTCTGAGAAGGCACAAAAAATACCAATGACATTCAGCAGCAATACGTCTTTCGAGAACAGAAAAACTAGACCTCTCTTTTTAAATTCAATAATATCAGACTTTTTTTGCCCCTTATAGTTAAATCAGCAGGAGTAGACCAAAATTTAGGACTTATCTCTCTTTTTTGTATTGGGCTATATATAGGAACAGTTATTTCTTTACTGAGCTAGCTTTGCATCTATGAATTTTGCTGCTAAGCCATTTATATAACGCCTAGTAAGTCCTTCTTTTCCTTAGAATTCCCGTGAAATATTCGAAAATCGCCATTTGCTTTTTGTAGGGGGGGGGGGGGTATATGGTATCATCTTCTGATCTAGCTCTTAATTCTTTATATGTTTTAGGGAGACTATAATATGACACCGGACAGACACCTTGGAGCTGCGTGGATTGACCGTTGCCGTCCAGATCTTTTAATATCTGAATCCACATATGCAACCACTATTAGGGACTCCAAGAGGTGCAGGTAGGAGGTCCTATAATTGTTTGGTTATTTTTTATTGGTAGAGCTTCGTGGTTGCAAACTCAGTTCTTAAGTACATAAAAAAAGGATGGGGAATAACTCCAATTGGTAGTTGTAGGATCTTCGAAATTTTTTTCGGAAATGAGTCTTTTGGAATCGTGTATTTTGAGCGTTTCTCATTAATACCAAACTAAAAAAGGGTCTTAATTTTATTAATCATTAAAGAAATACTGTCCATATAAACGTCAACGTCAATATTTAGTGCAGGGCTCTAGCGATTGCCTATTTACATAGATGAATTCAAATCAACAGTAGCTACCAGCCAGCAAAGAAGTTCGTTTATACAGAAGCTCTTCTGAACAAATACAACATTCTAAAAGGCGGAAACAGAAAAAGTACCTACTCACAAATTTTTAAAAATTGCTTAATCGTCAGTGCTCATGTCAATCTGAGTTTCCTTTGGTTCTCTGAAAAAAAACGCTTTTCTCCCATTACTAAGTAATGTTAAAAAATAGGATATATAAGCTTTTTTCTGTCCTTCGATCACAAACGACAATGAAGTGAAATCTGACCGTTGAAAAGGGTTGAAGTGGAAAGTTAAACAATGACATGTATCTTAACAATTAGGAGCGATCGGGAATTATTTTTGATCAAGGAAACCAATTTCTGTAAGCATTTAATTAGTAGTGGATGCCAAATTTAAAAAAAGGAACATGGGTGAAAAATTCGCAAAGAATAAGCTAAGAACACATTCACCAAACAGATTAAGAAGATATAGCTTTCTATTCAATTTATATTAGTCTTGGGGAAAAAAAATGGCTAATGTTTGAATTTTTACGGATGAAAAATGTTACTTGGTTTGCTAATTTATGTACACAATCCAGGGCGGAAACACTGACAAAAATGGAGAACTGGACAAAAACTTCGTAATTTTGAAGCAACTAAAAGAAAAAGCTAAAAAAAAAAAATTTGCAATTCCAGGTACGAATAGACCGAAGATGGGCACAAGGGGTAAAATGTTTTTGTCTTGATGACCTTAGCACTTTCAATTGTCCGTTGAAATGACTTGCGGGCCTATGTCTTACTTTTCAGAACATCTAAAAATGTGGTTTAATAGTTTCTCACCTTCCCTCTATGTAAATAGCACAAGAGCTAAGGATTTTCCACGGTCAACTTCATTGGTCGTTTGTATAGCAAAACACCAAGGCCATATCCAGGGATTGGTTACCGGGTTTGAACACCCCCCCCCATTTTTTCAAACCTGTAAAATAGTCACAAAATTTCGCATTGACCAATTTCTGATATGTTTTGTAAGGTTTTTTGTAACTCCCCCCCCCCCCCCGAAACAACCCTCCGAACAAAAACGTTGGATTTGTGCAAAACACAGATGCTTCGGGTATCTAAAGAAATTATCTTTTTTTACACAGATATTTTGTTTTTTTATTTTTTTATAAATAAGTTTTAGCCCTTTTCACAAAACATGTTCCTCAAAATCAATCGTGTTTAAAAGTAAATGAAAACTTATTGATGGTCCTATCGTTATTCTGTAAGACACCGGAGGTGTCTTGCTTTTCAATAATTCTAAAAAATATTATTCATTAGCTTTCCACCTAGTCAAGGAGGCACACTCGTGCCTCTTTAAAGCGGCGAACCACGACAATGTTAAGCGATCTTTGGTTCCAGTGGTCGCAGAGGGATGGGGAGGGATGCATTTCTTAGCCTGAGCTCCAACTAAGAAACCTGCCAAATTTCATCCCCCTCCGACTTTTCCTTCATGGGGAAAATCTGGCCGAAAGTTTCGACCCCCAACCCCCCCCCCCCCCCTTTAACGTTGTCCGATCGGGCTGAAATTCACAAGTTAAGGTCCCCTAGGGCCCAGGAGCTTATCCGCGAAATTTCAGCTCGATCCGATAACTCCTTCCCTGTTTTCCAGAAACCACGCATAGCCACTTAATGTTCATGTTCTTTTTTTTCACCACGCCTACAAGTCACAGCCGACATCGGATCTTGATGTACGAAGACTCATTCGACGCGGAATTCTCCGAGTAATTTTCCTGGAAAGCTTCGTCGGAAAATCTTAACCCCCCGATTTTCTAGCTTAGGAAAACCCATTTCCCCATAAGAGCCCATGTTAATTTTTGAAATTCTTAAAAGTTATCTAAAAGTTATATTTATACACATGTAGGTATTTCGACTTCGAACATGCCCGGTTAGCTCAGTCGGTAGAGCGTGGGACTTTTAATCCTAAGATCAAGGGTTCAAGTCCCTTATCGGGCGGTTTTTTTTTCACAAAATATGAAAAAAACTTCGTTTTCTTAAAGAGTTAAAGAGGCTGCGTCCCAAAGTCGAACCTTAAAACGTACAGGAATTAGGAGAGGCAGTCCTAATACCTGTACGAGGAGTACAGGAATTATTAAATTACATCCACCATGGATTGTAGAAAAAGGTACAGAAATAATATGAAAAAAAACTTCGTTTTCTTAAAGAGTTCAAGAAGCTGCGTCCCAAAGTCGAACCTTAAAACGTACAGCCCCCCAAACCCCCCACTTTTAAAGACTCTTTTGTACAGGTTTTTTTTAACCCCCCGCTCTTGGCTTCGGAAAGGCCCTCTTTTAATTAATAAAAAATTGAAATGAATGAATAATGGAATAACTTCGAAAAATGTTAAACACAAGAGGAAAGGAGAACCATTGCGCCGAAACTAGTAATTAGTAACAATGAAGTCCCCCCACAACAAAAAGAACCTATACAAAAGAGTCTTTAAAAGCGGGGTTACCGGTTACTTTCTTTGTTCCCATTTTCGGATTTTCATTAAAATCCGGATCTAGTAAATTAAACTTAATTCAAGGTTATTTACATATTTATGTAGTACCGGGACCCCAGCAGCTTTGCCGCCGGGCCCCGGTACTCGGTATGGGGCAGGCCTCTTTATCTGGATTCTCATTGCTGCTTGTCTTCTAACCGAAGACAGTTTGCTGTCTTAGCAAAAATATTTAATAATTAAAGCAAGTCAGCAGACAATTTGCTGTCTTGTAATCCCTTGTCAAAATAGAGAATAATCATTTGTAATAATTGCAAATTTTCGTTAATTGGGCCTTCCTACTGACATGATATAACTGGTTGCGTTCAAACCGGTAAGCTTAATCACTTAGCGACTTAATTTTATATTTCTCAGGCACCGTAAATATTGAACCGTAAAATATTCTAAACTGAACTAAAAAAAACAACTTTTTTTTCATGTCAAAAAGACGTTGCTTACTTATAAAAAACCAAATTTGGTAATGATGTTTTTCTACTAAGCTTCAAACTTTTTGTTTTTTCTCTTTTAAGGTTTTTGAATTGTTGTAATCCCTTGCTAAAATATAAACACATATTTTAGTAATTAACAGTTTTGTTTTTTATGCAATTTAATGTCTTCTCATACCAAAGTGTTAATACAAAAAAGTATATATATATATACCTTCTGTACTACCCTGAAATCTCAGAGCTTTCAGAATTTTTCTTCTTTTCGCTAGCACTGTTTCCCAGGGAATCATATATATAATTTAAGCAAATTTAAGCCCGGAAAAGTTTTACTTTTTGGTTTAGTGCCGTGTTCTCGCTACCAAACAGACATGAACACACCTGCAGTTCATGAGAGTAAGATAAATCTTTTGCTGTTAAAAAATACTTAATTATTGAAGGTCACTTTTATCATGGTTGTGGCATCCACCCTAACCTAGTAAAAAACCAACTCTAGCCTATACTAACCGAAAAAAGTTATATATAAAAAAATTCAAGTGAGGAAGAATCGTTATTTGAAGCTGATATAAGAATTGTAACTTTTTTGCTTTAAAAAAGAAACTAATTGCTTTCAGGGAGCGAGATTTTTTGAAGAAAGTTCACGAGTGTGTCAATAATGGTGGAAAGGTTCTAATCCCTGTTTTTGCCCTTGGAAGAGCTCAAGAATTGTGCATTTTACTAGAGACTTACTGGGAAAGGATGGATCTCAAAGTACCAATTTATTTTGCTGCAGGACTAACAGAAAAGGTAGATTTTTAGTTTAATTTGTGCTTTTATTGTTTTTATGTTTACCTTTTATATATCTAAAAAAGAATTAGCTTTTAGTATTATTACATTTTAGAATATTGTAAATGTTAAAAAAAAAATATTCCGTTTTTCGCTCAACAAAATTACACCCGGTGCTCCTGGTCTTTTGTTCTTGCTTTCAATAGGGGCTGCGACCGATACATGACATAGTTTTACGTTGAGCTTCCTGGATTTTTTGGAATGATTTCGTGGATTTCTATAGCCTGCAACAACATTCATGATATATGCAAGCTATAGGTAATTGTAAATGAAGAAGCTATTTCAACATTAAGAAGTGCCTTTTACATCAGTTTTGCTCTGAAATAAGTTTTAGTCGAATTTGCCAAAAAAGAAGCAAAAGACACAATACCCAATTAAAATTCATTTGTTACCGCTATAGTAGTGTTGCAACGTGGTTGAGGAATGGTGACCCGTAAGCCAATATGGGCATTTTTCGCAAAATTAATTCTTAAATAAACTTCTTTTTTTTTTGACTAATTCTTAATTATAGACAAGAAACCTTTTAACGCGTAATTAATTCTTTTTCTTAAACCTGCAGTATTTATTATTGGGAAATATACGAATATTTTATGGGGGGCAATTTATGGTAGGGATCCCTCCACGGGGGAATTTACGGGGAGGAATTTTCTGATGAAATTTTAAAGGGGAAACTTTCACGGGAAGATAAAGAGGATATCCTGGCATGATTTGAAAAAGGCTCAGAAATGAAATTAAAAAAAAAATGTTTCATCTGAAAATAAGGAGCCACATTAAAACAAAAAAATACAAAATAATTTTGTACATGATGGGGTGGCCCCATCCTCAACCAATGAGGGGGCTGCGCCTTCCTTAACCCTCGCTTTTTACGGTAAAGTTTGAGTTTTTTTCACAATTACTAGGAAGAATTTTTAAGAAGGAAGGAAGGAGGTATTTTTGAAGAAATTCAAGACTATACGTATAGGGCGAGGTTGAGAAAGGAGCAGCACCACTCATATACGGGATAATTTCTTTTCGTCTTGAGTTTTAATGTTCCTCCTTACTTTAAGTCGGAAAAACTCGTTTTTCATTTAATCTCAAATGAAGCTTCTAAGTAAAAATTTGTAAGACGAAGAAATTTTGCAAGAGGTTGGACGTAATTTCTGTAGTGTTGACCCATAAATAATATCCAAGGGTTTCAAGTATCATTGCAACTAATCTTGACTCAAATTTTGATGTTTTTAACGTACCGATACTGGCTGAGAACCAGACCACAGAGTTTAAAGGCAAAACTAGCAAACCTGCTTTCAATTAAGCAAAATGAAATGGTAGAGGAAGTAGCATGTGTAGCTGTGTTGGCCGCAGCTGGCTTAGTCCTACGGTGAGTTGTTTGTAGTAGTAGTAGTTTATGCTCATGGATTGCAGCAACCTTATGTATTCCCGAAAGCCCCCTCTGGCTATAAGTAATAATAATTGCTTGGTCCTTTATCCTAGTTCACGCGCTCCACGACAAACTTAAAGCCTTTAAAAATTACGACCAGAAATCGGCAGACGTATTGACTTGGAGCCTAAATTCCACAGTATATTTTAAACATTTTTGGGTGAAGAAGTTGGTAAATCTCTGCTTCTAAATGCTTACTCGGCTACTGAATTTATTCATTCTACCTACTCTGCAAAACTTTACTCTATTTGCTCTGACTGCCAAAAATGGCTTCATATGTCGAAGCAATCCTCCACGTTCCAATATTTCAGTAATAGACATTGACCACGTTCAGGAGAAACTTGTAAATCTTAGTGATACTGCAACTACCAATAATTCACTGCAGTGCTAAGCTGCCTGAAGCCAACACAGCCACGGACGCTCCTTCTCCACTAAAAACAATTCAAAGTTTCACTCTTTATTCCCTCCCAGGAAGTTCTAGTTTCGTTCAAATTTTTGCTTATCACAGCCAATTCGGAGACAACTTGGTTTTCGGGGTACACGAACCTGTTAGATCAGAGTTTGGTTCAACTATGAGGTTGAGCATCCTGTGCTAGGTGTGGGGGTCGGGAGAAGTGGGGGGGGGGGGTATGTACTGCAGCATTAGTGGTGAATCTGGCTGAAAAAACCGAGTTTATACGACATTCACCTTCGCCCACCCGAAACCCTGTTTATGTTTTAATACTGTCATCTGCAGTAGCTGACAATTTAAGTAAAAGCCGAGCAGCAGTACTTATATTTATGATTGTTTAATGTGTGTGTTTACTGTTATATAATGTATTGCATAATGTTTTTAAGTTAATCAAGTAGCGTGTTTGTTAATTAGTTACTTTTCTTTACTATCCGCCTGAAAAGCACCTACTTCGGTAGCATCTCCTTTTGCCCTCCCCCCAATAAAATACTGTAGCTACGCCCCTGACAATATGGCTTCCAATATTTTAATTTTAGCTCACAGAATTATATTCTTATCCTTCCAAGCTTTGGATATAGGAAATCTTGCTATATCCTTGTGATCTCAGTGGAATTGACCAAAGAAGTCCCATATTTACTAAGTTCCGCGTATTTTTAAACCTTCTTGTATTTCTCTGATTTCTAAAATAGCGCGGGCGAAAAGCATAAAAAAAACCCAGAAACTTCCATGTTTGATGAAAGCACCAGAATTGGCTGAAATGTACTTTCGAGCATTTTCTAGGATAGGGCTTGATTATACAAGCGAAAGTTTTCCTCAGAACCCCGCTACGTGGCTTGAAATCCAAAATGGCGGACGAAAATACGAGTTTGTGAAAATGAGAAGACATGGCCGTTCAAATTGGCTAGTATGGATAATTGATGGTTAAGGTATTGAATATGAGCTTAAGAATGGTCTAAGTTGTACCGTAGTGTCGCTAGGTGCCTAAAATTCAAAATGGCGGACGAAAAATACGAGTTTGTTAAAATGAGAAGGCGTGTCCGCTCAAATAGGCCAGTATTGGGAAATCGATGGCATTAGTATATGAAAGTAAAAGTGGACTAAAGTAATAATATGTGGAATTCCGTCTACTGTTATGAATAACGATAAGAAAAGAAGCGTTTTGATGCTAAACTAACTAAAAAAATACATTTAGTTTACATGAAAAACCCGATATTTACAAGATAATAAAAAAAAAACGCTCGTTAGTTCGAACATGACACATTGCAAACGGCTTCAGTTTGCCTTCATGTTGACTGCTTTCATTCAACCTGTCATCTAGCGGGGTAGTTTCATGCTACTATAAATAACGTAGCTTTTGCCGTGCTTCTTGGAGGGTAAGTGTTTTTCTATTTCTTGTAAGCCAATTAGAAAAGGGAATAAGTGATTGAAAATGATGTATGCAAGATATTACTCTGGATTAACGAAACATATTGTTGTTGCTTGTATCGGTAAGTAGTTCCTGTGTATTAGTTTAATAGACAGCGCCATCTACTGTTACCGTGTGTTACTTCTAGTGAGTTTTGCGAGACATGTTTAACCTGCTGTCACATGCTGTCGGAAAAGGTCTCCAAAGTCAAAACGAGCATATGGCACTACTGGAAACATGTGCATAGCTAACCAGCTCATCCAGTTATGTTCGCACGAAGAGGCTGACACCCGCCTTTTGCTTCACGCTTGTGACGAAGTCTTACAAAGACATGTGTCAATTCTCATACTGGACACAGATGTGATTGTGATTGCGACCTCCTGCTTTGATCACATTGGAGTCTCCAAACTATTTACTATACTTTGTGTCGGCACCAACCTAAAGTACGTTCCCATTCGCGAAATAGTTCGATCGCTCTGGCCGACGAAATCAGAGGTACTTTCGTCCTTCCTTGCGTTTACAGGATGTAATACTGTTTCTTCTTTTATCCACCACTCAAAGAGGCAGTTCTTTGCGACATGGCAAAATATGCCAGGACTGACGGAGACTTTCCTTCAAGTGACAAAACAGCCTTCCCAAGTAACAGAACTGCAAGTACATGACCTTGAACACTTTGTCATGAAGACATACGACGTAAAACAAGACTGCGACGACGTGATTGAATTTAGGAAAGAAACATTTCCACGACAAAAGGCCAAGAACCTGCAGATACTTCCTCCAGCTAGCGCTTCGCTTTTATAACATATTCTTTGAGCTACACTACAGTCAGGTCATGTGTGGAGTCGCGGCCTGAAATCAACACCCACCCTTCCTAGTTTTCCAACTTTGGCTGGGTCAGAGGCACCGATGGAAAGTGACTTCCCAATTGGTTAGGTTCTCTTCCGCCAGCATCAAAAGTCTGTCGCGAGAGTGCGTTGTCGTTGCAAAAACAGGGTGTGAAAGAAGGTGGTGCAGCAGGAAATTTGATCTTTACTGTAGCCCTCTATGCTGGTGCAAATCAAAGTCCGGTAATCGTTGAACATCTGATTGTTCTTTTTAACAGAAGACTCGATTGATCTCTTTGTGTTCCTGATAAAATTATAATTCTTAAATGCTTTAATCCATCCGCTTAGCTTCTACTGATTGATACAATAAATAAAGAGATGAAGAGTTAACAAGTATTTAACTGATTTTGGTTTAGCAAATATAAACAAGGGCCATAAATTGGACGCATCTTGTCACATACCTAGGCAATTTTTACCGTACAAATTGTACTGCAATCAGCCGTATGTCGGAATGACAGAAGGATATTTAAAACTGCTGCTTTAATTACTCCACTCAAGTCTGTTATTTTGGGATCATGAACCTCGCGCGATTTGGAAAACTGACATTTTCCTCTGACATCTTCGATTTTAGACCCGCATTCAAATCAACGGGTTAATTAATTTTAGATCCCAAGTGGATCAACGGGCAATTAACGTAGGTGCATACACGTGCGTTTTCAGAATCTGAAGCATCGATTGCTCCTAATCCGTCCATATGAAGTCATTGCTTCTTGTTTTAAAAAACTAATATTTTTTGACCGCCATCTTGAATCTGAAGCACCTAGCAACACTTCTGCTACGATTACCCCACACTGGTGTATTTGAGCGGTCATATCCGTTTGTTTTGACAACTCATATTTTCAACCGCTATTTTGAATTTGAGGCACCTAGCGGCGCTATAGTACAACTTAGGTTATTTTTAAGCTCGTATTCGGAACACGTGCCTTCAACTTCCCCAAACTAGCCTATTTGAACGGCCATGTCTTCTCATTTTGACAAAATCGTATTTTCGTCCGCCATTATGGATTTCCAGTCGCCTAGCGGCGTTCTGAGGAAAAATTTTCCTTGTGTTTAATCGAGCCATATTAAAGAGCGTGCTCGAAAGTACATCTCAGCCAATTTTGGTGCTTTCCTCAAACACATAAATATGGTATTGCTTTTCGCCCACACTAAAATAAACTCCTCGAATGATCTTGGGTGACTTTTTGCCCATTTCTAAAACAAAAAAATCTTTTAAGTCGTTTGAAAGTTTTCTTTGCTGTTTTCCTTACCAATATATAAAAGTTAAATATTGATCCAAATCAGTTTGGTTTCAAAACAGAACGCAGCACCACACATTATCTTGTGTTTATGTTAGGTACTATCTTAGAGTATTTACAGACTAAGGAATCCTCCGCTGCAGCTATTTTTATTCTTATTCCAAAAACCTTTGACAACTTGGACCCCACAGATTTTTTTCAAGGAAGCTCGAAAGCTCGGTAGCACCAAGATACACTGAAAACATAACTGCAGATATTTGACTCAATAGTGGTGTTGGTACTACTATGCGGCTGCAAGACCTACCACTTAAAAACACCAAAAGTCTGGGATCTGAATGCCTTTATCGTAAAAGTCTCTGGCATATCCCAAAGGTCAGCTGATCTGTGAAATTCAGCAAGTATAACATCCGAAGTAAAAGTCAAAATTGGCCTCCTGTATCAAACGTCTTCAAATATAGTCATATTCTGTGGTTTGGTCGCGTTTTGACGTCCTGACGATGTGATATCGAAGCTGTGCCTGAAATATCTCCTGTTGCCGTTCTATAGGAAGAGAGCCGAAAGTGGAAGGAAAAGGCCTTGCTATCCATCATTAATTCTGACTTGGAGTCGGTGGGTGGATTTATGAAATACGACAGACGCTGGGACTAAGAGCGGTTATCCATCGTTGAGTCAATAAGTGAAATTAGTACAAGTAAGTATTACGCGGTATATAAAAAGAAGAAATTAACCACCGTCCTCAAATGACTTGTAATGGCCATCTTTCAGTGCATATGGTGCTACATTTAGTGAGCATGTTGGTGTAATGATTTTTTTGTATTTATTTCGTTTTTTTGTATCTTGCATGAATTTTGAAGTAATTCTCTCTTCTGGTTTCAGGCGAACAGCTATTATAAAATGTTTATTTCTTGGACAAATCAAAAGATAAAGAAAACTTTCGTTCGACGAAATATGTTTGAATTCAAACACATCAAGCCTTTCGACAAGTCATATATTGACAATCCTGGTCCAATGGTAGTTTTTGCAACTCCTGGCATGCTACACGCTGGCTTGTCTCTAACTATTTTCAAGAAATGGGCACCTTTTGAACAAAATATGGTGGGTATTTTGTTTATAATTGACATTTTTATTATCTTTAAACATAGAAATTGTCAAGCCTAAAATCAAAGTAAATATCTTTCATTTTTTGGAAGTTTTGGTCAAGAATCCGTGGCAAGGAACTTATTGTAAAAAGTGACTCGTTCTAATAATACCCAAAACTCTGAAAAACAGGATTCACATAATAATTTATATCCCAAAAATATGAAATGGTTTATGAACCTAAAGAAAGTTTGGCTAATTGTAAAAAAGAGAGAAATAACCCTAAAAACGTCTTTTTTTCTAAATTCGCCTCGTCAGATACAATTAAATATCTGATTTACTGCTAGTCTTTGATCGAGGTTTTTAGATGACTATTGAAACTTACAAATGGGTTATGATCAGGATAAAAATTAAGCCATCAAATTCAGAATATCAAAATATTGTATTACAGAAGTTTCAAGCCTTATTTAGAAAATTGTTAACTTTGTATTTTCTTTTTACTAAGATCACTAGAAGACTAGTACCTTTAGAGTCCCTCAGTGTTTTTCGGTGGTCGACTTCGAAGAGGGCATTTACTTTGTAGTTGTTAGGAGAAACTACAACTCGTTGAACACAGCTTATTAAGGAACTATAAGAATTACACAGCTACAACGTTATTAAAACCCATTTTGAGAAAGTTTTTCCTAACTTGGGGAGGAATACTGAGTCCCCTGAACTGATTTTAAAAAAGAGGTAGGATATGCCCCTATTACCCTTCTGTATGAATCAGAAGAGCTCATTCAGCTCATCCAACTGTTTGAGCAGTTTAACTAAAAGAGAGTAAGCAATTCAAAAAGGATAAATGGGAGAAGTTAAGCTGGTGTATTTTGAAAATACGCTTAAAGTAAATGTTGAGGAAGAGCTCGTTTAACTGAATGGATTTCTGAATGAGAAGTGCAGCTGAATAAGCATTTGAACCTGAAAAGCGTAAATAATTTAAAAAGGACAAACGGGCGAAATTAAGCTGGTGTATTAAAACACGTAGATATGCCAATTAGGGATGGAGCAACAGAGCTTCATCAGCTCATACTACATCAGCTGAATCTCAGTTTGAACCAGAAATAGATTAATAAGTTTAAATTTGGGACATTCTTTTGATATTAAAAGTATATGTTTAAGTAGAATGTAGATAGAGAACCCAGAATTACCCAATCAGCTGAATAAGCAGTTGGACCAAAAGACCATAAAGAATTTAAAATATAAGGCCGAGAATTCAGATTGTTTATTAAAAACATATAGTTATACCAAATGCGGATGTAGAACCAAGAAGAGCTCATTCGTGATATGCAACTAAATTGGCATTTGATCCTGTAATTCAGAAAGCATAAAAGGTAGAAGTTAAGCGTGTGTTTTAAAGGTATGTGCACAACTTTAATGCTGACAGAGAGCCTAGAATAGCTCATTTAACTGAATGAAAATTTGAACAAGAAGAATGCAATTCGAAAAGCAAAAGCGAGTTTTTAGGCTGGTATGTTAAAAGCAAATGCGCATGCAGGATGCAGACAGAGAGCCCAGAAAAGCTCAGTCGACTGAGTAGTTGAACAGGAAGGAAATAGGTAATTCAAAATTATAACATTAGAGTTTAGTTAAAATATTAAAAACATATGTTTGTGGTAAATGCTGATGTAAAGCCCAAAATAGCCCATTCATCTGTATCAACTGAATGAAAATTCTTCCCAGTAATTCAAGAAGCATGAAAGGAAGAAGTTAAGAGGGCATATTGGAAGTATATTCATAAGAAGAACGGTGACAAGAAGAGCCAAGAAGAACTCACTAATGTCACTCAAACGAGTGAAAGATTGAACCAGAAGAGCATAAGTAAATAAAAATGCCTTCACATATTATTATCATACCCTTTTCAATGATAAAAAATAGAAGAGAGGGAGAATATGCCCAAATACCCTTCTAAGAGCCCTCCAATCATGCTGGTTGGAAATCCTTGCCTTACTCTTATCTCAGCAAAGCCTGACATACCCTAAAAAAAAAAAAATCGCATCCTGAACAATGGTCTGCGTAGCGCAAATATTGATTTCCTGATTCTCTGCCTTCGGCCGGAGTGCAATGCATGGTTTTGGCAAATCAGCCAATTCCTTTCTTGTCCCCCTCCCAAGATTTCTCCAGCTGCCCTTTTAGTTCTGGTTAGACTATGGCTGAGCTTACAGTCACACCGCTGACTCTCGCTCCGAACAAAATAACCAGCGACACAAGGACTCGGAACACCCGTACTCACGCACAAAGTATTTCATGTCTAGCGCACTAACAATTCGGCTATGACATATCTACGCTTTATTAAACTATCAAAAACCTTTTTTGGATTTCACACTTCTAAGCGGTACAATTGGCCTCACAGAAAATTTTCTTTTTCTTAAATTTTATGTTTGTTTTTAGTATCAGCCTCACTCTGCCCTCAACTCCTCTAACTGTTACTTTTATTGGATACACGGTCGCTAAAATAAAGACATAATTTTTATAGAGTATGTACGCTTAGGGGTGAATGTCTCATAGTGTACCAGTTCAGCCCCTGAGATTGGGGGGGGGGGGGGCTCTAGAAGTGACCCATAGTTCTAACCCGATTGGCTTAGAATTGAGTTTCAGAATTTTCTCTTGATGTAATTTTTACTTGTTTAGACGAGATTCGTTGTTCTTCAATTCAAAATGGAAGAAATTGGTGCTCAGATTTAGTGTTATCACTTTATTTAACTAAAAAGAGCGAAAAAGCTTAGATATCTCATAGCCAGCCCTCTCCCGACAATCTTCGCCTACCAGTTTGATACGATCACCCCTAGAAAGAAACATCAGTGATTATACCTTTTGAGGGAAAATTTACTTTTCCCTCGAACTTTTCTCCTTACAATTTACCACAGCACCAAGCTACCTGAGGCCAACACACCTACGCAAGCTCCTCCTCCATCCCAATCTATTCAAAGCCTTCCTCATTTCACCCTCCCAGGAAGTTCCCATTTGCTGTAAATATTTCTTTATGACATCCTCCCACCCCAGAAGAGGACAACCTGCTTTCTGATTAGCTCTAGACGGTTGGCAAAAAAGGAGAATCTTCGGCAATCTGTCATCCTTCATCCGCAGAACGTCCCTAGCTATCTCAACCTTTCTTTCATTATAGTCCTTGAAAGCGGGATTGAAGAACATTTTTCGTAAAGCCTACTGTTTGAAATACGGTCAGTCAGTAGGGTACTGAGAACGATCCTTAGGCAATTTCTCTGGAAAACATCTAGTATATCTTCATCCGCTTTTCGGAGCACCCATGCTTCAGAGCCATATTTGACCACTGATATCACTGTGCCTTCCAATATTTTCGTCTTGGTTTGCATAATTATTTTCCTGTTCTTCAAAACTCTTTTTTAACTGTGAAAAAAAGACCCTGAGCCTTGGTTATCGTACTTTTGACATCTTCACTGCTCCCACCGTCTGAACTAATAATACTACCAAGGTAAGTGAAGCTGCCCACCTGATCAATTTTTTTGTTACCCAAAGTCACCTTTTCATCTTCACATATTCCTAGCCTTATTGACTTAGTCTTCTTAACATTAATTTTCTTAATTAACATTAAGTGAACAAAAAAAAAAGTCACGTTCCTGTACTGTCGTTAAAAGATTCTACAAAAATATTTTTAAAACATGTGTTTGAAAATATTGTCGTTTGTCACTTGAAGTAAATACGTGATATGTGCTTGTCTCTCATTGAAAATAATAAAATGCCCGCGCATACCTGTATGCATTTAGGGCAGTAAAGCTTTAAAAAAGTAAAGCTTTGTAGGCCAAATTTTTTTATCGTTACTTTTATTTTCAGTTTTGTACTTTTTTTCGTGTTTCCTTCAATGTTTATGAATCTTTTCTTACACTTTATTTTCTATATCTGCTGAATTCTGATGGAATTTTGATTTTTTTTTTTTTTATCCAGTTCCTTCGTTGTTAAATTCTGATCATTTGATTTTTTTTTTAATTTCTAATCCCTTTCTTTGAAAGTTTTGTTTTTTTATGTAACATCGCATTTTTTTTAGTCATTTTGCTTTTCTTCCATCAAAAATCTCTATCGAGACCCATTAACACCAGTCGCGATTTTTTTTTTTTCGGTAATTCGTATTCATCTCTTTATATGTCTCCGTCTCTCTATTCCTCTTCCTATATTTCTTATCATATTCTTACGTCCCACTTCCTTTGACTTTTGTTTCGTTTCTCTCTCTTCTGCCTTTCTGCACCTTCATTACCACTCACTCTCTGTCTCTGTTTCCCAGCATTTTTTTTTATTGTTTCTCCCTCCTCCTGTGCCTCTGTCTTTCGTTTTCACATCTCATTGGCACATCATCCATATCTCCCTCCTTTTCAATCTCCCTTCTGTTCTTTTTCTTATTATCTGTCTTCTCATCCATCATCTCCTTTCCATTTTCTTTCTAGTCTCATTCTCTTCTTATTCTACCCATTCTTTTCACGTTTCTCCTCATTTTTCTCTGAACTATACCTATACCTTTTCTGTTTCAAAGACATAGAAGAATGTATTATCGTTGTTGGGTTTAACTTTTGTTGGTTTCAGTTAATCATGCCAGGTTAATATGTTCAAGGAGCAGCTGGTGCTCAGGTCCATGATGGAGCACCAAGAGGCCCGGATCTCTCTCCTTTTTACCTTCATTTCTTTCTTATTCTTCCTGTCTTCTCACATCTCGTCTCTTTTCCATTTTCTGGTCTCCATCTAGTCTCCTACTCTCCTTACTCTGTCCTTTTTATCTGCCTCTTCATTTCCCTCTGATCCTCCCCTATATCTTTTTCTGTGTGAAAGACATAGAAGAAAATACTATCGTGCCGGGTTTAATTTTTGTTGATTTCAGTTGATCATGCCAGGTTATTGTGTGCAAGGAACCGTTGGCGCTCAGGTTCTTGGTGGAGCTAAAAAGATTGAAATTGATCGACAAACTGTCGAAGTAAAGCTCTCAGTAGAGGTTAGTGTATTTTACTTTGTTAATTTTGGGGTTTTAATAAAAAAAAAAGGTCCTATCAGACTACAGGTATAAAAAGGAAAAAGAACGTAGAAATACTCTGTTCTGAGGACACACCCACTACATATTTTACACCACAATTTCTCCTACAATACAAAAATAAGTTACTTAATCCAGTTTTTACCCCACAAATGTCATTCGAGCTGAACACGCTTGATATGTAGTTTTTCACTTATAGTTTATTAACCATAGACAGCGCAGTAGTTCTGCCTAAGTAAAGATAAAGTGGCTTCATTGTATAATTTTTTTCTGCAGGCCACTTTGTATGGAAGGAGACTTCCTAAAAACGCCGAAATAGACTCAATCAATAGGAAAATGGAAGTTCTAGTGCTCTTTTTGAAAGTTAAAAGTTCTTGTAAGGCAAGAATATTACGTTGAAATTTTTAGGGAATGTTGAGGGGATGATAAACTAATTAAAATAAACTATGTGTGTCCAGGTTGTCGAAACAGTATCTGCAATATTTCAGGTACGGCATAGGATTAGCCGAAAACCAGTATTAAGGTGACACTTTAATGGAATTTTGAGGTGTACTTTGAACTAAATCAAAAGATATTGTGCGCATTCAGGTTGTCAAAAGGCTGTATCTGTAATGTATCGAGAACGACAATGGATATTGAGTCTAAACTTTTAGAGAACATTGAATTAAATAAAAAGTCTCTATGTTGTCAAAATAGCTTATTTGCAATTTATCAGGAGCATTTTAAGTTGAAGCTTCTAGATAACATTAAGGTGTTAATTAAACCAACTAACTAACCATTAAATAAACCAAAAGATGCTATATGAATCCAAGTTTTCAAAATCATGTATTCGCAATATCTTAGGAACAACTAAGGGTGTTAAGTTGAAATGTCCAGGGGCATGTTGAATCAAACTAACAGCTATTATCTTTCTTTTATTTAGTCAAAATTATACGTCACTTCGATATGGAAAAATGACAAATCTGCAGCATGCCAGAGCATTAAGTTGATTTTTTTTTTAAATTTAATTTCTGATCATTTGCAAGTCATGCCCAGGCTGAACTAAGGTGTAACGAATAAAAATAGTGACAGATAGAAAGAAATGATATGACGATACTTGCAGAGAAAAATTTGACGGATGTTAAATGCGGGGATTTGTGCACAACTTTAATTGACATTCTCTCACCTCAAATGAATTTATTAAAACTGTTTTTTCTTTTCAAATATGGATATGTCAACCGTTTGTTTTATATGGGTGACTCTTTGAATTTTAATTTACATTCGAATGAGCCCTCCCCCAATTCTATTGAACTGTTGGTTCGAAATGATCACAACAAATAACCGCATTGGTGATCTTTGTCCTGGGAAAAAAGGAATACAAAATTCTACATTTTTGTAGATAGGGCTTGAAACCTTTACAATAGAGTTCTTTGATATGCCATATCTGATGGTGTGCTTTTCATCAAGATAGCTTAACTTTTTAAGGGCACCTTTGCTTTTTTTCGAGGATAAGGCAAATTTCTCGGGTTCGTAGCTTTTGACGGGCAACAACTTTAAAATTATTAGATCTAAATAATGGTAATCAGCCTACAAAACCGATTCTTCTGGCTTACTAATTGCTATTAAAAGTTACATGTGCGCCCCTTTCTTGCAGCTCCTTATTACAATGTGTTTGATTATAGTTTGTTGCCGATTTTTTTTTTTTTTTATTCCTTTAATTTTTTTTACTAAATGGTGCCGGGCTATTGATGTATCTGTGTCAATTTGGAATTGTGTTTCGATTTGTTTATTGCGCCAGAAATTCTCTAAAAACCAGCTTATGACTTCATTTCAAGGAATAAGGAAACGGAGTCACTTAATTCTTAGATCTTACCTTAGAAAAGCAATTTTTCAAAAAAAGAACACCTGGTAAATCAGATTGTGTACAAAGATGTAGTTTTTTTCAAAAATTGTATTTTATTTTAACATTGTATTATCTTTTGTTACTTAAAAAAGGTATTATATTTTGTGTCTTCCTTTCAGATGACCTTCTCCCAAGAATTTATGTTTTCATCTCAAATTGCTTACTGTTTCTGAAAATTGTCTCTTGAAAAATTGTTTCTGAATGCTGTTACTGTTTTCGAATAGAAAAACAGAAAAATTCAAATTTGCTGATGAAGTTGTTAGTCTGTTGTTAGTTCCAAAATCTCTATGTCGGTCAATTTCAACATCAGTGTCACCCATCTCCATGTTTGAATTGACATCAAAAATTTAATTTTGTTTTTAGGCCATTATTTTGTGTTTCTTTTTAGTTTGTGCTGTTGATCATCATTATTTTTCTGTTCTCATTGCAGTATATGTCGTTTTCTGCTCACGCAGATGCTAAGGGAATCATGCAGTTGATACAGTACTGCCAACCAAAAAATGTGCTACTAGTTCATGGTGAAGGGAAAAAGATGGATTTTTTGAAAAATCAAATTCAAACGGTAAGACTCTTACCTAATTATATAGCAGGAAATGCTTTTAGAGTACAGCTTGACAGAGTTGCCACTGCCTAAAAAAGGGCTAAAACCAAACTACATAAAAATCGGAGGACTAGAAATAAATAAGTGAAAATATGAATCTTTCCATTGGACAAATAATAACTATTAATAATAATTATTCAACGACGGCTTTTTTATGTCATAATTGTAATTTGCTGTGGATTATACGAACTAGATCGTGTCTGAAGCCTCAAAGGGCCATTACCTCTACACCCCTACTAATTTTTCTAATTGATATAGTGGCTCTGTCCAATTTGATACGGTGGCTCTTGTCAAGATTGTCTGAGACCCTCATTTATAGTCTTAGAAAAATTATTTTGGTTAAATAATTTTAATTTTGGTCACAGTCCTGCACTAGCCTCCGTGATTTTTAAAAGAATTATTAGAAAGCTGATGGAAAGGGCTATGTTAACACAATATTTTGATTCCTACCAAAAAAAGGAACGCCTTAGAGTACGGAACAAAATAACACATACTAGAGATTTGAGTGATAAAACTGATGCCTCCGCATTGTTAAAAACAAAAACAATTGTTTAATGTGTTTGGATGATTTTTTTTTTTTTTTTATTTGCTCATCTTAGTAATTTGTAAATCTTGTAATCAGTTTCATGTTCTATATTATGTTTGATACACTAAGTTTAATATATATATTTTTTTTATTAAGTTCTATTATATAATTGATATACTAATTTGTTTCATATTGTAATCAGTTCGTACTTTATACTAGTTAAATTAAAATCTTAAATTTTAAATTAAGTTGAATTAAAATCAAGTAGTTGTGGGTATCAAGCCATGGCTAATTGTAGAAAAAGTCAAGACAGATAGTCCGATTGAGTGAGAGGCAAATCTGGCAAAAGCCCTAATTAGGATTGCATAAAAATGATATCAGTTCATTTGTTAAAAAAAAATTCTATCTATCATCCGTCCATGCATAATTCCTAGGGAAGAACTAAGGTAGATAGTCCCATAATTAAGATAGTCGTAGAGACTATAATTTTCCAAGTGTTTGGTTAAATGGCACGGGTAAACGGCGGGATTAAGTATGACTCTTATTGGACAAATACTTGTTTGTTAGATTTTAGAAAGGCACGCCCGCTCAGAGTCTCAGGCAGGTTGACCAGGAATTTAAAATTGACATAGGGCCGTTAGATTGCCTAGAATGAGAGGTAAACAAGGCACGCCTACCAATGGTCTTAGGCATTTTGACCAAGAATTTAGAATTCACTCAGCACCGTTAATTTGCGTGGAATGACAGGCAAACAAGCGTCCAAAGCCAAATTAGGCCCATTTGCATTGAGTGTCAGATAAGGCGATTCATTCAATTCATAAACTTAGACTTTTGCACTAATAAAACTTAATTCAATGTTAGTTGACCAACAAATTGCCTGGAATTGTAAGGGGAATAAGTGTCAAAAGCCTAAAAGGGCCTGTCTCACTAGAGTGCTAGGCGAATGAACCTATTTATAATATAAGACAGTTGGGCTAACAAAAATGAATTAGATATTGGTTGACCAATATTTAGCTTACGCTCTGTGTTTATTTCATTGGTTTGACTGTCTAGGCTTGTCACAAGCTCAGAGAGTTTTACCAACAAAATGCCGTTAGATTGCATTTAATTTTCTTGATGGTTGGCAGTGGTAGCCCTCCATATGACGTGAACTGTCTCCTTTTTTCTTACGCTCTAGTAGTGTATAATTAAAAACCAAACGTCTATAAAAAAATATTTAAACGTCTTTATAGTGATGGGATATCGGAAATAAAGCAAGATATCCCATAAAGGCAGGTACTTTTTGTGCTGAAGAGATCTAACTACCTTAAATTGCAATAACAATCCCGACCTCGTTTTTTCCCTATTTAGGTATGTTTTTTGTCTGTTTTGTTTTTCAAGAAAAAAAATGGTTTGGAAATGGTGGAAAAGACAAGCTCTACATTTTGCTTACAATAAAGAATTTTGTGCAGTAATATAAAGGCAGATACATTCTGCGCTGAAGGTATGAGATCTAATAACTTTGGATGGTTTACAACAATCCAACCAGGTTTTTTGTTGTTTCTAGTTAGATTTTTTTTTCAAGAAAGAAGCGATTGGAAAAGGCTGGAAATGGGTAAGCTTTTCTACTGTGAAGGATTTTGTACAGTAATGCTCATAGAACTGCATTTACAGACTATTGTATTTGAATTTATGAGCATTTGAGAAGTTTTTGAATTTATCGAGCAGTTACACGTATCCGTACATAGACTAAGATTACCCCCTAAGTTCAATCCAAAGGTCCTCTTGGGAAAATAAGAAATACAGCCTGAAAGCTGCACTTTGTGTGTTTTGGACAGGCTTGGATCTTATTCCGCTCCTTTGAAAGACCAAGAATGTACATTATTGACGAATTTACTAACATTTTGAAGCATATATAACGCTATTCTTTTCAAATCATTATTTAGAATATTAATTGTTTTCGAATTACCAGAAATTTTATCCTTATGTATTTAATATAATAATAATAATTTGTTTATGGCTTTTAATATATACAATGTCACTTTCGAGGAGTGAAGTATCGAAAACAAAAAGAAAAACCAAAAAATGTACGGCAAAAAGAATATCATTCTTCAATGAATTGATCAGATATTAATCGTTATAGAGGCCTTTTTAAGAGTCAAAAGTGATCGGAGGGAACTAGCCCCTACCCCCCATCGCGTCCTTTATCCAAAATGCGTCCAATAAAAATTTTGAGGCAACCATTTTATTCAAAATAGTCTAAAGATCATATAACAAGGCCTTCAGGGTGGAAACAAACTCCCAAAATCCGGGGTCAAGGGCTGTAAGATATGCCCCTGGAGCATATGAAGTTCTTATTGAAGGGATACATAAATAGCTAAACTTTTTGTAGTAGAAAAAAAACTATGAAGTTAGGTTAATCTAAGCCAAGGAGCTGTATTTAATGGCTGAATGAGAGTTTTTCCTTTTTTTTTTTCTTGCACTTCCTTTCAGTAGTACTAAAACATTTAAGTCTAAAACAAACATAAATATTCGTGTATAAAATCAAGCAAATTTTAAATCTCCCCCTTATCAATTAATCATTAAGTTTTAGTAGTTAATACTGAACATGTTTTATTTTAAAGTCTTCTACAACCAATTACATTATCAAATACATTACTTTATTATTATATGACATTATATTTAATTACACTACTTTATATTCTATTACAATACAATATAAATTGCATTACATTATCACTACCGTTTCACTTGGCGTCCTTCTGTCATAGGGCACTCCTTCTACGGTGGCGTTTCTGAGCTTATTATAAATACGTCCTGAGACTGAACTAGCTATACATGACGCTTGGCAAAGAAAGGACGAATATGAAGAATAAAATAATTAAGATACCAAACGAGGATGGTTTTGGGTTGTGTTTTATTTATTAATTTCTCTTTCGTGGTATGGTTTACTGCAATAAGTTATTTTTTTTTTCTTTATATATGCCATCTTTCCTTTTCCCCTTTTTTTCGACCGCTGAGAACGGCTTAGCGGAGGTTTTTGTCAAAACATCTGCTTTGTCTTTGTGTTTTCCCCCCACAGGCTAAAAATCGCCCTCCTTTGGCTTGTTTGTTCATTTTCATTTCCTGTTTTTCTTTGTATTCTTTATTTTTGTCGAATGCATTGATAATTAAAGGACTTCTAAATCTTTCAGGAATTGGGTATAGATTGTTTTATGCCAGCTAATGGTGAGACAGCAGTTATTAAAACCGCTCTGCCTGTCCATGCTGTGATTGATCAAGGGCTTTTAATGAAGTGCAAACAAAAGTATGAAATGAATCCACCCGATCCGAAAAGACCTTGTTTGGTTCATGGTGTTTTGGTAGTTAAAGATGATGTAAGTAGTCCTTTAGTGCGTTTTTTCATTAGAGTGGGATGTTTTGTTTTTTCTTCATGATTTGAGGCTCTAGTGTCAATAAGAAATCACTAATGCCATCTACTATTTGGTATTTCTCTGCTCGTTTTTCTAGCTTTATAACTCTGTTTTTCAGAAACTGATATCAGATGCTTAATACTATACTAATTTTGCCAATCTAAAATAATTTTTCCAGCGGAAAATCAGGTTTCTAATTTGAAATTTTTGTTTTGAGTTTTTTTTTATAGTTTCGTTGAAGTGCCAAGGAACGTGGAAATAGGTATTTACACACCAAAAGTATCTTAAAAACTCGTAAAAAAAAACAAAAAAAAAACACAAATCCATTTTTATTGAAAAGACTTCCTTCTGAGCTTTTGCAATTTTTGGCAGTAGCGGGCGCAAAAAAAAAGAAAAAAAGAAGAAGAAATAAAATGTAGGCGAACAATCATCAAAATTAGGCTAAAAACAAATGGTATCAAAAAGTTTGAGAAGGTTTAGCTTTCCTTTGAAACGATAGTTGGCTGTTGGGAACCATCAAATTCTTATTGTTTAAGTTTTTACGGACGGAAGTGCTTTCAAATTCTACGATTTTTTTTCTTTTTATCTTCCAAGTGTAAAACTACCGGAAATCATCACCATTAATAAATAAATGAAACCAAAAGCCAAAAGAAATGACTATAGATAGCCTACTCTAACTCAAAACAAGCAAATATTTGAAGGAATAGGGCTGACAACACCCACGTCTTCTCAAGACCAGAACAGAATTTGCACTTCACTAAAAACAAAAAAGAGAAATGACCGTGTATTGTCAGTTTAATGTATATTTATTCATTGTAGTCTTAATACATCTTTATTTATTGAACTAAAAAAAAGTGAAAGCATTAAAATATATTTTATTTTCAGTAAAGTACAAATTATGCTCTGGTCATGAGGAGGTCTGGGGGTTCTCAGCCCTACTCATGTTTATTTTTGCTCGCTTTGAGTTTGAATCCGTTATTTATTAAATTTCTGTTCGTTTTAGGATTAATTCATTTATTGATGGTGATTTGTGGTAGTTTTACGCTTAGAAAATTATTTGAATTTATTTTTACTAATTTTTGGCTTAATGAGGCTCTGTACTATTCTTTGACAAACTTGTTTTGTGGAAAAAGTTTTTAAATTAATTTCTGTTCATTTTTTATTGACATAGTCTTTTTCATAGAAAAGAATATTTGATATCTCTTAGTCAAAAGCTTAGAGTGAAGAGAAAGGTCTTGTGGGTATCGTCTCAGACTAAGCTGAAAGTAACTAACTAAGAAACCGGTTTTTTCTCGAGTTTTACTCAGCGTAAACTTGAGTGAGTGGCGTATAATACACAAGAACGAGAATTTTTCATGGAGAGAGACCAGGATTTCCCAGCATTATTTAAAAATGATCAGAAATTCAATTAAAAAACAAGTTTTTTCAACTGGAAGTAAAGAGAAACATCAAAACTTAAAAAGAACGGAATGAAAGGAGTTACCCCTTCCATAAGACCTTACTCTTTACGCTATAGTTTTGACTTTGTGTCATAATTCTTTAAGAACGATTCCAGAAAACCAATGGCCGTTTAATTTGAATAATAAGCTTTATTTAAAATTCTATAGGAAAAAGCTTTAGCGCAAAGAAAGAGGTCTTGAGGAGGAGGCAACCCTCTTAATAATTTCGTTTTAAGGTTTGATGTTGCTCCTTACTTTCAGTTGAAAAAGTTTTTTTTTATTTAATTGCTTACAGTATTTATTAAAGTATTTTAACAAGTTTTTTAAAGAAAATTAAAGAGTAATTTGAGTGAGTGGCGTAAAATACACGAGTACCAAAATTTCTTCCCCCTACGGAAAATAAAGAACAAAAGTCAAATAAAATTCTCAAATTTGGAATGCCTTATTTTCCACATGGGGGTATTTTCCGTGGAGAGGTATTTTCCATGGGGGGATTTTCCGGGGGGTAAGTGCCGGCCACAGTAGAAAATGAAGCAAACGACTTATACTCATTTTTAAACAGAATATTTTGTCGAAAAATAAAATTATTTTTGGAAAACAACAGGCAATTAAAACAATTTCAAAGGGTTTATAAACGAACCTTTAACTGCTAAGTTTTAGACAGCGAGTCCTAAAGGGGTGAAATTTACAACGCCTGGGCATAGCCAGGGAACAATACAATTAATAGATTAAACGCTTGCTATAACTGTACTTTAGCGCGGTAAGTCTGCTGCAGTCTGTTCTACCGTTTCTACTCGATTACTAGCTTATCTGGACAATAAATTTGTAGTTGCCACAGATAAATCAGGTATGGCTCTGCCACGGGTAGACAAGAAACTCTGTCGTTATTAACCCCAAGTCATAGAAGTTCATAACTAGATGTTAATAAATGCAGATTAGTCTATAGGGTAGAGAAACTTGAACTAATAAGCAGGAGGTTGGGTACGTAATAAATCAAACTATGCTTGCAAAGGTCACTAAAAATGCATCTTTAATAGTCCTGGTCATAGTAGTTGTAAGAGGGTTAAGTCTTACAGGAGTTGAATTGACTCTTGTCTGAGACTTCTAATAAGGTGTATAGACCTACTTACAAGAGCCTTTCAAGTTTTACACTAACCTAAATGTGGCTATTATGATTGCAGCGGGAGTAAAGGACCGAACCTCGGCCAGTTTTAACTCGAAATGAATTATTTTCAATCCAATTTAGTTTTGAAATTAAAAGTGCACCAATGGAGTTGACATGGTCGAAAACCCTATAAATGAAACTTACAGTCCCTTGGTTTGAAAACAAAGAAAAAATCACTTTTTTGCATGGGAAGCACGTATGTTTCCTCTTTTTTCCGTTTTTTCCCGCTGGTGCTAGTGGGGCATTAGAACATCATGTAGAGCTGTTTAAGGGCTCCCTTAAAAACAAATTGTTGCATCTACTCGCTTTTATAATTAATTAAACACAATGTTTAAAATAAAATCTTTTTTTTTAAGAAAGGCGCATCTTTGGATACAAGATGATGAATAATGTCATGATCGTAGGTAATAACTCTAAATGATGTTATAGTTAAATACTTTAAACGGTGCCCAGGGTAGTCCGTTATTTACTAGTTCTACTAAAAAAAAAGCCGAAGGCTTTTTCCTGTGTGTAATTACGTGAAATTCCTTAATTCAATTAAAACTGCTAATTTACCACTCTTTGACTTAAAACTGAAGAATAACACGTTAATTATGCTAGTGCATAATTTATCCCGGTTTAGCATCTTCCCGATCGTTGGTACTTTTTTTTCATGTTCTTCACTTCACACCTACTTTATTCATATTTTAATGCTTTCTCCAATTTCTTTACATTCCTCTTATTTTCGTATGATCTATCATCTACCCCTACTCCTCTCTATTAAACACAAAGTATTTTCAATAATATTCTTAGCTGCGTTCCTAACTTTCATCCCTAAGACACCATCAACAAATTCACAAATTATTTTCCTAAAATTATTCCATCCATCTTCTATATTGTCAAGTTTTAAACTTTCCAGTTTAGTTTTCAATTCTTCCTGGAAAGCTTCCCTTAATCCTGGAGTCTACTTACTTCATGGCTTCCCGGAAGGTAGTTATCCTTCCAAAATTTCAGCTTTAAATTAACCCTAGACCCAACTAGATAATGATTTTTTTTTTACATCAATAATAGCACTCCTTTGTACCCTAATACCTTGTATTGGTCCTGCCAATCTTCGGTTTACAATAGCATATCAATAATATTAGCTGTCTTACCATCATATAAATACTGTGGTAACTTATGGTCCATTTTATGACCAAATACTATACTGAATATAACTATTCAGAAACTAGGCCTCCTGCTATAGTTAAGGTGGGCGATCCTCAAGTATGGTACCTTTATCACTCTACTAACAGCGAAGGGTAAAATGTTTAGAAACGGCCGAGAGGATCGTTGAATTAAATCAAAAGACACTATGTGAATCCAGGTTGTCATAAGGGTATATCTCCACAATCTCAGGAACGGCTAAGGATATTAAGTCGAAAATTCCAGTTAAAATCATGAGGGAAGCTGAACTAAATCAAAAGACACTATTTTTATCCAGATTCGCAAAAGGTCCAATCTGTAATATCCAAGGAAGGATTTAATTGAAACTATTGAAAAATGTTGAGCTAAAAAAACAACTCTAAGTACGTTCAGGTTGTTAAAAGGGCGTATCTGCAATATCTCAGGAATGGCTTAGGTGGATAAGGTAAAACTTTCAGGGAAGATTGGGGTAATGTTGAACTGTATCAAAAGATACTATGTGGACTTAGGTTGTCAAAAGTGTATCTATTCAAAATGTTAGGAAGGGCTTGGGGCATGAATTTGAAGCTTCCAAAAAACGGTTGATGGGGCTGTTGAACTCAATCAAACGACATTTTTTGCATCTAGATTATCAAAATAAACTCTTCCACAATATACAAAGCATACAGTATTTTCCAAATAACAAGAAAAAGAGTTTAAAGAGTCAGAAATAACACTGATGATTTTTTCAGGGGGTATCAGCCCCCCCCCCCCATTTCAGGGCACTTGGTTAAAAATAGCGTATGTATTTAGTTTTCAGCTCTTATAAAATGACCGAAACAAGCATAGGAGAGAAATTATAAGCTTTCTTCGACTTTCCAACTGTTAACTAACAATACTGTCTACCAGTTTTCTGCAAGCACGTGGAAAGATAATTTACAAAAGTTAGCTAACAATTTTTAGGAATGTTTCATCGGCCGGGAAGGTAGTGGTGACCCTATGGTTTGAAATGGTCAGATAGGGGATATATTACTGGAGCCACTAGTCCCTCTGGATGTTATTACGAACACCTGGGTCCTACGCAATACTATAGTGAACCTATAACGGTATAACCCACCTGTTTGTTAATCTCGCGTGGCGTGTTAGATCTCGAGGTCCGCTAGTCAAGCGGGGATGCCTGTATAACTGGGAGTGTGTATCTATGAGGAGGATGATATTATCTTGCGTGACTTGGTAGATTTATTATGTATGGTTTATTATGTATGAACCCTAGTTGTAAGTGGGGAGGGCGCACTTGTGCGTGTTACTTAATGACGAAACACACGTAAGTGATACGTAATGGCGTATTACTTATAACATAATGGTGGTGCACACGTGGATTTTACATAATGACGGTGTACACTTGGGATGTTACATAATACTTTAAGAGATTTTTTCTTCAGAATTTCTTTTTTTTCAAGGCATTTTTCCTTAAGAGGTTTTTTCTTGCAGATTTCATTTTCTTCAGGATTTTCTCCTCAGGGAGCTTCTATAATCCAAAGATTTTTGTCCGCTTTAGGATTCGATAGAGATTTCTTCCAATGGAACTGTGCGCTAGACAGCCGAACCAGCAAACTGTTCATATTATTTGGATTCGGGGAATACCTTCAACGTGACAAGGTGTTTCCTACACTCAGGGAATTCCCTTCACGCTTTTTAGAACGATAAAATTGATTGCGTGTCTCCTAACCATCGTCTCCGAGTCGTGTAACTATCCAGCTAGGCTATTGATTTTTAGTCTATTGGACACACTGCGTGCTATATTGTATTAGTGGTATAAGATGACATAGAAAGTTTAAGTCAGGTATTGAATGAGTGAGATGTTACATAGCATTGGCTTTAGATATTTCATTGCTCATGTATGGAAAGATTCATCCCGGAACAAGAAATCTAAAAGACACAGACATTTTTTTTTTTACATACAAGTTAAAAAAAATATAAAATCAAGAAATAACAGAAAAAAACAACTGAATCTCAACAAACGGAAATACAAAACGTGAAATAAGCTCATATAGGATAAAATATAAGCAAAAAAGCGTGAATTAAAGAAAGGTGGGGTAGAGGGGGGGGGGGTGTTATTAGAGGTAAATTTAAGCCGTATTAAGAAATATCTCCGAGAGGTTTTAATAAAAATGCCTCGTTTCTACTGCTCTATCTGACGTACCTGTGTGCTACATTGTTTTAATTTAAATCTTGTTATGAACAATGTCCCATTTTGAATGAGCCTTAAGTATTACGTTTTATGCAGGGAAAGCCTTATTACTGACAATAGTAATAATAAGAAAAAATGACAACTTCACATTACGGTTTCTCGCTAGTAAGCAGTAGAGACACTATATAACACTAAGACACTAATAAGTAATAAGTAGTAGAGACACCTACCCTCATCATTCCTAAGGCATTTTTCAGATATTTTCATGATAAAAATCACGCTTTAAATCCATCGATTCGTGTTTTCTCAACCCACCCCTCGTGATTCACCATGTCAATTCACGCCACCGTGGCACCCTATTGCGGGCTTGTGTCATTCCTTTGACACTCAATGCCTGGCACATGGCACCCTATGGCGTGAATTATCAGCCTATAGCATTTTTCTGGCATTTTCCTGCAAAAATATCCGTTTACACTAGAATCGATCATTATAACTTAATGAAAAATCCTCAATAGCATATCTTCTCATGACTCCTAGCAGTTGAGACCAGCGTGGCACAATGTGCCCGCCCAATGACATGCTCTGGCGCACATTATGACACTTCAGGCATTAAAAAAAAAACAAGAAAATTGGAAATCAATTTTAAAATGAAAATGAAAATATATTTGTGTAACATATATATGTAAAATATATTTACTTTTACATATATTTGTAAAAGAAATTTACAAATATCTGAAAATATGAAAATCCGAAAAAAAGAAAAATATGTCCTATTGTTGTTTCAAAAATAAAAGTCCTTTTATTTCTTCTTGGTTTTTCAGTTCCTATTCTCCTATTTTGCTCTCTAAATCTGCATTATTTTTATTTTTTCTCTCTTTTACATGTGTCTTTTGCACTTGAAACATAAGATGAGAATTATTTCCAAAAGATTGCTATCACTATCCGAGATGGACCGGATTCGTTGTTCAAGGTTAACCTTAAAAACTAACTCAATAAAAAAGAAATATAAATGATTGTTTACAGAAAAACATATATCACAGAAGTTAACATGTCAAAAAGATTAAAAGCAATTAAAATTCTAAAGAGGAACTAAGCTCGTAAGTAAAGCACGAAAAGGGATAAACTGAGGAGGTGGTATAAATCAAACAGTTCGTTGTAGTGAACTGTAAGTAAGGAGCGACTCAGCTCAAATGTAACCGAAACTCTAATAAACGGAATTTTAATGTTAACATGTATCAAAAAGAATCAGCTTATTATGCTGATTCTAAATGTATAAGATTCATTAAATGTAATGTTGGCCATCAAAAGCTACGAGCCTGAGACAATTTGCCTGATTTTTGAAATAAGGGAAAATATCCCATAAGAGTAGAGGAATCTTAATGAAACCCAGACCATCAGGTGTGGTTTTTTCCAGGGGTGATAGTATCGAAATATTGATCCTAGAAGATCGGGAGAGTGTGCATACGAACAGAAATTGAAAGCTCTAGTGCCCTTTTTAAGTCACCGAGAAGATTGGAGGATAGCTAGCCCCATTTCTCCTCCCTTTTTCCCCAAACTTATCCGATTAAAATTCTGGCATAGTCATTTTGTCCAGCATAGTTGAAAGATCCAATAATTATGTCTTAGGCGTAAAACGACCACTGTCCGTGGGGAAAGGCCTAAATGTTATGAAATTTGCCATTGCTTGCGTATAGTATTTGTTATAGGGAAGTATGCATACACTTTACGGGGTGGGGGGAGATATTCTATACTTGGTGTAGATTTCCATAGGGAGAGTTTTTCGGGAGAGGGAAGTTTCTGGGGGTTGAACTTTTCAGGGGAAATTTTACACCAGGAGGGTTTAGTAGAATTCCAATACGAAATGTCTTTTGAGTTGTCTTACTTTCTCTTTGCTAATTAATTTTGCGTGTGGAGTTGTTCCGGGGGAATGATCCTGGAGCTACTTTCAGCTTTTTGAATTTCCGGGAAAAATTTTAACGGAAGGATGGATTTCTGGAGTGATCGAGAAAAAGACTAGACATTAAAGTCTTCTTCAAATTAAAGTGTGCTAAGAAGAATTTTTCAGGCTGAATCGTCTAGAAGAAATTTTACGAGATTTTCCGCTAAGATGGAACTGTCGGGGGGGGGGGGGGTATTTTTCATTACAACATTAAAACTCAAAACGAGCAGAAATTATTCAATACATGAAGGGGTTATCCCCCTCTCCAATACCTTGCTCTTTGCGCTAAAGTTTGACTCTTTGTACCAATGTTTCAAGAACGGCTATTGAAACACCGAGGCAGTTTAATTAGAATAGGAACCTTTTTTGAAAGTGCTAAAAACTGCTGTGATGTCATTTTAAGGTTTGCATTTTCAATTTCATTGTGTCAGTTTTCCTGTGATGTCATTCTCAAGGGGTTCCAGGGGTTTCTTTTTAAAAAATTCCTATAAGTTTGTTTTCAAAAAACATTTTACTGTTATGACTAAGGAAAATAATAATTAGTATTCCTGAATATGCTACAAATGGCAATTTTTTCTCAATAGATAGTTTTCTTTAGAAACATGTTTTCAAATTTCTGGTTACTATGAACTGTTTTACCTTAGGGCTAAAAATGTGATATCCTCCCAAAAGAATTATTTGACTATGAAAGAGTATAAGAATATTGCGATCAGTACACTTGAGAATCTTGAATGCCCTGTAGTAGTGCAACAGGACTCATCTTAGTTTGGTAATACCGGACCTTGAGTTTGAACTTAGCTACAGCAACACACTGCAGGGCTCGGAATTTGATTCCGATGACGGGATTATGCAAACCGTTTTACTTTTAACCCATTTAAGAAGAAGAAGACTTGAATTTCTGAATCTTTCTTGAAGGTGTTAACACTCATGGATTCTCAGAAGGCCGCCGATGAACTAGGTTTGCCGAAACAAGAGCTTATCCTCTCCTGCCCAGTTCCCCTTCCTGACGACTCTCAACCTGCAACTGCTCTAGCGAAGATAAGCAATAAGGTTCAAAAGTAAGTTAATTTTTAGCGAAGGTTTTTATTTTACTTTTTCAATTTAGAACTTACAACCGTGCCATTCAGCATCAAATTATTATTATGTAGATAAATCAATGGAAATTAAAAGATGGTGGCTCTGATCCACGAAGCGTTTTTCGCTGAATTTAGAATACTATGAGTCAAATGTTGAATTTTTACAATTGCTGTATACTTGTCTAGGAGAAACAATTTTAAATCCTCCCATTGAAATGTTTATATGTCACAGCCACTAATTGAAATTTTATTTTCTTCCTTTTAAGTTTCTGGTTAATTTTTCACGTTAAATCAATTTCTAATGTGGTTAATTGAATTTTACTAGACCTATAAACATAAATTCAGGATAAAAGTATTTAACCTCAAGCAACAGTTCTTTTACTACCCTCCGCTTCCCCAATCCCCAGAACAAAAATACTGGACTCCGCCCTTTCCATCTGTTTTAATGTATAAGGTAAATTAGTTTTTGAAGGCAATACTTGGTACGGTGCTTCATTCGCTCTCGGTTACTACGCTCAGGGATAATATGCTCTAAAATCTAAAATTGATCGGGCGAATATAAACAATGACGTTCAGGTATAAAGCATTTTAAAGCCCCGTTTTCAGGCCACCCCGTATCCAACACGGTGTGGACACAGGTTTTGCAGATTATTGTTTTGAGCCCCGTTGTTTAGGCCTTTCAGGACCCATGTTCAATCATGTTATTCTGGCGCTTTCTAAAATTGAACAACCCCTATCCAACACACTTGGAACCCGTTGGCCCGTAAGATGGAAACGCTTTGATTTTTCATTGAACTAGAAAATAATTTTTGTTGAATCCGATTCGAAACACGCTTCAAACCTGGCTCCTGAAAACAGTTTTGTTTTCCTAGTGACTCGCCTAGAGTAAGAAATTGCTTCTCAGACAATACTTTCTTTGATATTTAATTAAACTCACATCCAGGCATCTAGACAGGGATTTTCTCGGGGGGGGGGGGGCATTTAAAGACAAATCCTTATTTGAAAATTTGAATTAGAAATACCGAGGGCTTTGGAAAAGGTTTGATTTTTTTTTTTTTTGGGTGGGGGGTCCTTTCCACTACATACATCCCTTATTGCAAGTTAAAGCAAAATAATCTTGAGAAAATTTATCTATCCATGTGTACTATAGCCTCTAACATCCACTGTGGGGGCATATTACTTTCACCTTCAGCATTAACTGCAAATTCAAGCAATTCTTATTTGATTATGCTTTACATATAATTTAGTGATAACTGTCGATTAAATACATTGTTATCTTATATTTGTCACGATGCCACAGATATCGACTTTCAGCGATATCGTATTGGTGGATGTATAGGGTGTGCTTCAGAATTCAAATATATTAGTTTGTTTTATTACCTTCAGCCTAAAATGACAGATAACAACAAATTTAACCCCTAAAGTACTTATAAGGGTGCCTGACATTTTACTGTGCTTGAAATTATTTCGTCATTTTGAGCGCTTGCTATAAAGACGAAATGAACTTTTTGTTTTCAATTTTTAGCGTACTGATAGGGCATTAGAAACCGAATTTCATCAGCCATAAAACTAATGTGCATTCACTACTCCTTTTTTTCATTATGTCACTGGAGAGGGAAGATGATATTGTCGAGCTTTTTGTGAAAACAGTTTTTTGCATCACTTTAAATTTCTAAAATCAAGCCTTTGAAAATTACACTGTGTAACTAAATTCAATATTTTATTTATAAGTCCATTTTCATTAACATTTAGGTATATTCAAGAACTAGCTAGAGTCAGCACAGAGGTTCACCTGATTTGAACTTTAATATTCAAATACGGCCAGGCAGTCAGAAAGCTTCTTTATCAATCCTTAGCCTTCTGGAGAAAAAATTGCATGGGAATTAAACCAAAGGGTGAGCTCTCTGGTGGTGCAGCGGATAGCGTTAGCCAAATCTTTAGCTGGAATCGTGGCTGGTTTCCCATTGATTCGCCTTTGTCACTCAAATTGCTAAAACGTCCTTAGCCACAAGTGTATGTATTGTTGAATAGCTGAAAATCCAATCTATGCATTAGCATTTTTATTACTAAAATTCTTCAAAATTAAACACATAGAATGAAGATTTGATTTAAGAACCAGTTATTATTAGTTAATTGACTTACTTACTAGAGCATCTTTTTGGAAAGACCTGTTATCCTATTGTTGTCCCTCTCTTTTGTTATCCCTTTGACCCTCATTCAATCTTTGTTTTCTTCTGATTCCAAAAGAATTATTTTCTCACTTAATTTGTATCATGTAAAGTACAAATGTGAAATTCATTTTTTTTTTTTTGCTTTATATACCGTAAAAAACTCCCAGGCTCAATCCATTCAAAAATTAGAAAACCCCTTCCTGAAACATCACATAGTTGTATTAATTACCCTGTTTGGCTCCACCCCTTGATATATGATAACCAATTAAATTATTCTATATAGCAACTTCTTTTGATTGTAATTCTTCTTTTTTTTAACATGTCTTCTTTAAATGGCTATTTGCAGATTTCTGCAATATCTTTGAATTTTACGAACGAAAAGCGTTATCAATTCTACCCAATTAGTTTCCACTTATTTTTTTTGTTCACGGTTCAGCTTTGCAACGCTGACTTGTGTAGCAACCATAATTTTGTAACAACCAAAGGTTTGTAAAAATCATATTTATGTTTTTATGCATTTCTTATAATATTTATGTATTATTATATTACTTTTTATGTATTATTTATTTATATATTTCTCAAAATTTTTATTTTTCTATTTCTTATAGCAAAGTCTTGTGGTTAGAAAAATACCTTCAACTTTTAAAGTTAGCAAGAGAGTTCCTAAAAACGTTCCTAAGTCGTCGTCTTTTTTTGTGCCTAATATTGAGGCAAAAACCCTTTCACATCTTACTTCAGTGCTGCCCCTCTTTGAATTTCGTAACAATTATAATTTTGTAGCAACCAAAAAAAGAAACGTAGAAAATTCGATTTGCAGGTAAGGATATACCAAAGATGGAGCCTGTGGGCAAAAAAATGTTTTCATTGTGATGTTCTTGGTATTTTAAATAACTTTTCCTGGAACGGGAGGGTCT